>NC_027752.1:45752281-45752444 GCF_000695525.1 Brassica oleracea var. oleracea | reverse complement strand
TATTTTTTGAAATTTTCTCAAAATCTATGTGTTAACAAACCCCCTACGAAAATATTGTGTTTTTTGTAAATGTTTTATATACTGAAGCCTATAATCTTTAGTGTTGTTTTAAAATTTCTAACCACACTTTACATTTGTATTAATGTATTTTAAGCTCTTTTTT
>NC_027752.1:45751534-45752040 GCF_000695525.1 Brassica oleracea var. oleracea | reverse complement strand
TAAATATTTTATATACTGAAGCCTATAATCTTTAGTGTTGTTTTAAAGTCTATAACCACATTCTAAATTTGTATTAATGTATTTTAAGCTCTTTTCATGGTCTAAGGGACTCGTTATAATTTTTTATCAATTAATTTATTAAAACTTCATAATACTCCATAAATCGATAGAATAACCACTATAAAATCACTATTTGCTTGAAAAACGGAAACAACAAAGGTTCCAAACCTCTTTGAACGTCATCATACGTTAGTTGAGGATGCAACTATGCATTAAAATAATATTCTCGTATTTTTTGTAATTTTCTCAAAATCTATGTAACAACCCCTACGAAAATATTGAGTTTTTGGTAAATGTTTTATATACTGAAGCCTATAATCTTTATTGTTATTTTAAAATTTATAACCACAATCTACATTTGTATTAATGTATTTTAAGCTCTTTTTATGGTCTAAGGGACTCGTTATAATTTTTTATCAATTAATTTAGTAATACTTCATAATAAT
>NC_027752.1:45746595-45751326 GCF_000695525.1 Brassica oleracea var. oleracea | reverse complement strand
GTAAATGTTTTATATACTGAAGCCTATAATATTTAGTGTTGTTTTAAAATTTCTAACCACATTCTAGATTTGTATTAATGTATTTTAAGATTTTTTCATGGTCTAAGGGACTCGTTATAATTTTTTATCAATTAATTTAGTAAAACTTCATAATACTCCCTAAATCGAAGGAATAACCACTATAAAATCACTGTTTTCTTGTAAAACGAAGACAACAAAGGCTCCAAACGTCTTTCAACATCATCATACGTTAGTGGAGGATGTAACTATGCATTAAAACACCATGGTCGTATTTTTTTAAATTTTCTCAAAATCTACGTGTTAACCATACGAAAATATTGAGTTTTTGGTAAATGTTTTATATATTTAAGCCTATAATCTATAGTGTTGTTTTAAAATTTCTAACCATATTCTAAATTTGTGTTAAGGTATTTTAAGATTTTTTCATGGTATAATTATAATTTTTTATCAATTAATTTAGTAAAACTTCATAATACTCCCTAAATCGATAGAATAACCACTATAAAATCACTATTTGCTTGAAAAACGGAGACAACAAAGGCTCCAAACCTCTTTGAACGTCATCATACGTTAGTGGAGGATGCAACTAGGCATTAAAACAATATTCTCGTACTTTTTAAAATTTTCTCAAAATCTATGTGTTAACCCCTACGAGAGTATTGAGTTTCTGGTAAATGTTTTATATACTGTAGCCTATAATCTTTAGTGTTGTTTTAAAATTACTAACCACATTCTACATTTGTATTAATGTATTTTAAGCTCTTTTCATCATCTAAGGGACTCGTTATAATTTTTTATCAATTAATTTAGTAAAACTTCATAATACTCCATAAATCGATAGAATAACCACTATAAAATCACTATTTGCTTGAAAAACGGAGACAACAAAGGCTCCAAACCTCTTTGAACGTCATCATACGTTAGTGGAGGATGCAACTATGCATTAAAAAAATTTTCTAGTATTTTTTGATATTTTCTCAAAATCTAAGTGTTAACCCCTACGAGAATATTAAGTTTCTTGTAAATGTTTTATATACTGAAGCCTATAATCTTTAGTGTTGTTTTAAAATTTCTAACCATATTCTACATTTGTATTAATGTATTTTAAGCTCTTTTCATGGTCTAAGGGACTCGTTATAATTTTTTATCAATTAATTTTGTAAAACTTCATAATACTCCTTAAATCGATAGACTAACCACTATAAAATCACTATTTGCGTGAAAAACGAAGACAACAAAGGTTCCAAACCTCTTTGAACGTCATCATACGTTAGTGGAGGATGCAACTATGCATTAAAACAATATTGTCGTATTTTTTAAAAATTTCTCAAAGTCTATTTGTTAATCCCATACGAAAATATTGAGTTTTTGGTAAATGATTTATATACTGAAGCCTAAAATCTTTATTGTTGTTTTAAAATTTCTAACCACATTCTACATTTGTATTAATGTATTTTAATCTCTTTTCATTGGCTAAGGGATAATTTTTTATCAATTAATTTAGTAAAACTTCATAATACTCTCTAAATTGATAGAATAACCACTATAAAATCACTATTTGCTTGAAAAACGGAGACAACAAAGGCTCCAAACCTAGTTGAACGTCATCATACGTTAGTGGAGGATGCAACTACGCATTAAAACAATATTGTCGTATTTTTTGAAATTTTCTCAAAATCTATGTGTTAACCCCCCCTACGAAAATAATATTTTTTTGGTAAATGTTTTATAAACTGAAGCCTATAATCTTTAGTGTTGTTTTAAATTTTCTAACCACACTTTACATTTGTATTAACGTATTTTATGCTCTTTTCTTGTTCTAAGGGACTCGTTATAATTTTTTATCAATTAACTTAGTAAAACTTCATAATACTCCCTAAATCGATAGAATAACCACTATAAAATCACTATTTGCTATAAAAACGGAGACAACATAGGCTCCAAAACTCTTTGAACGTCATCATACGTTAGTGGAGTATGCAACTATGCATTAAAACAATATTTTCATATTTTTGGAAATTTTCTCAAAATCTATGTAATAACCCCTACGAAAATATTGAGTTTTTGGTAAATATTTTATATACTGAAGCCTATAATCTTTAGTGTTGTTTTAAAATTTATAACCACATTCTACATTTTTATTAATCTATTTTAAGCTCTTTTCATGGTCTAAGGGACTCATTATAATTTTTTATCAATTAATTTAGTAAAACTTCATAATACTCCATAAATCGATAGAATAACCACTATAAAATCACTATTTGCTTGAAAAACGGAGACAACAAAGGTTCCAAACCTCTTTTAACGTCATCATACGTTAGTGGAGGATGCAACTATGCATTAAAATAATATTCTCGTATTTTATGAAATTTTCTCAAAATCTATGTGTTAACAACCCCTACGAAAATATTGAGTTTTTGGTAAATGTTTTATATACTGAAACCTATAATCTTTAGTGTTGTTTTAAAATTTCTAACCACATTCTAGATTTGTATTAATGTATTTTAAGCTATTTTCATTGTTTAAGGGGCTCGTTATAATTTTTTATTAATTAATTTAGTAAAACTTCATAATACTCCCTAAATTGATAGAATAACCACTATAAAATCACTGTTTTTTTGAAAAACGAAGACAACAAAGGCTCCAAACCTCTTTCAACATCATCATACGTTAGTGGAGGATGCAACTATTCATTAAAACACCATTGTCGTATTTTTTTAAATTTTCTCAAAATCTATGTGTTAACCATACGAAAATATTGAGTTTTTGGTAAATGTTTTATATATTTAAGCTTATAATCTTAATGTGTTGTTTTAAAATTTCTAACCACATTCTAAATTTTGTTAAGGTACTTTAAGATTTTCTCATGGAATAATTATAATTTTTTATCAATTAATTTAGTAAAACTCCATAATTCTCCCTAAATTGAAGGAATAACCACTATAAAATCACTATTTGCTTGAAAAATGTTGACAACAAAGGCTCCAAATCTCTTTGAACGTCATCATACGTTAGTGGAGGATGCAACTAGGCATTAAAACAATATTCTCATATTTTTTGAAATTTTCTCAAAATCTATGAGTTAACCCCAACGAGAAAATTGAGTTTCGGGTAAATGTTTTATATACTGAAGCCTATAATCTTTAGTGTTGTTTCAAAATTTCTAACCACATTCTACATTTGTATTAATGTATTTTAAGCTCTTTTCATGGCCTAGGATACTCGTTATAATTTTTTATCAATTAATTTAGTAAAACTTCATAATACTCCCAAAATCGATAGAATAACCACTATAAAATAACGATTTGCATGAAAAACGGAGACAACAAAGGTTCTAAAACTCATTGAAAGTCATCATACTTTAGTGGAGGATGCAACTATGCATTAAAACAATATGGTCATATTTTTTGAAATTTTCTCAAAATCTATCTAATAACCCCTACAAAAATATTGAGTTTTTGGTAAATGTTTTATATACTGAAACCTATAATCTTTAGTGTTGTTTTAAAATTTCTAACCACATTCTACATTTGTATTAATGTATTTTAAGCTCTTTTCATGGCCTAGGATACTCGTTATAATTTTTTATCAATTAATTTAGTAAAACTTCATAATACTCCCAAAATCGATAGAATAACCACTATAAAATAACGATTTGCATGAAAAACGGAGACAACAAAGGTTCTAAAACTCATTGAAAGTCATCATACTTTAGTGGAGGATGCAACTATGCATTAAAACAATATGGTCATATTTTTTGAAATTTTCTCAAAATCTATCTAATAACCCCTACAAAAATATTGAGTTTTTGGTAAATGTTTTATATACTGAAACCTATAATCTTTAGTGTTGTTTTAAAATTTCTAACCACATTCTACATTTGTATTAATGTATTTTAAGCTCTTTTCATGGCCTAGGATACTCGTTATAATTTTTTATCAATTAATTTAGTAAAACTTCATAATACTCCCAAAATCGATAGAATAACCACTATAAAATAACGATTTGCATGAAAAACGGAGACAACAAAGGTTCTAAAACTCATTGAAAGTCATCATACTAGATGCAATTACGCATTAAAACAATATTGTCGTATTTTTTGAAATTTTCTCAAAATCTATGTGTTAACCCTTATGAAAATATTGAGTTTTTGCTAAATGTTTTATATACTGAAGTCTATAATCTTTAGTGTTGTTTTAAAATTTCTAACCACATTCTACATTTGTATTAATGTATTTTAACCTCTTTTCAAGGTCTATGGGACTCGTTATAATTTTTTACCAATAAATTTGGTAAAGCTTCATAATACTCACTAAATTGAAAGAATAACCACTATAAAATCACTATTTGCTTGAAAAACGGAGACATCAAAAGCTATAAACCTCTTTGAAAGTCATCATACGCTAGTGGAAGATGCAATTACGCATTAAAACAATATTGTCGTATTTTTTGAAATTTTCTCAAAATCTATGTGGTACCCCTACGAAAATATTGAGTTTTTGGTAAATGTTTTATATACTGAAACCTATAGTCTTTAGTGTTGTTTTAAAATTTCTAACCACATTCTACATTTGTATTAATGTATTTTAACCTCTTTTCAAGGTCTATGGGACTCGTTATAATTTTTTACCAATAAATTTGGTAAAGCTTCATAATACTCACTAAATTGAAAGAATAACCACTATAAAATCACTATTTGCTTGAAAAACG
>NC_027752.1:45709410-45709799 GCF_000695525.1 Brassica oleracea var. oleracea | reverse complement strand
CTTGAAAAACGGAGACAACAAAGGCTTTAAACCTCTTTGAAAGTCATCATACGTTAGTGGAGGATGTAACTATGCATTAAAACAATATTGTCGTATTTTTTGAAATTTTCTCAAAATCTATGTAATAACTAACCCCTACGAAAATATTGAGTTTCTGGTAAATGTTTTATATACCGAAACCTATAGCCTTTAGTGTTGTTTTAAAATTTCTAACCACATTCTACATTTGTATTAATGTATTTTAAGCTCTTTTCATGGCCTAAAAGACTCGTTATAATTTGTGTATCAATTAATTTTGTAAAACTTCATAATACTCCCTAAATCAATGGAATAACCACTATAAAATCATTATTTGCTTGAAAAACGGAGACAACAAAGGCTTTAAACCT
>NC_027752.1:45706873-45709295 GCF_000695525.1 Brassica oleracea var. oleracea | reverse complement strand
ATTTCTAACCACATTCTACATTTGTATTAATGTGTTTTAAGCTCTTTTCTTGGTCTAAGCGACCCGTTATAATTTTTTATCAATTAATTTAGTAAAACTTCATAATACTCTCTAAATCGATAGGTGACCACTATAAAATCACTATTTGCTTGAAAAACGGAGACAACAAAGGCTCCAAAACTCTTTGAACGTCATCATACGTTAGTGGAGGATGCAACTATGCATTAAAACAATATTGTCATATTTTTTGAAATTTTCTCAAAATCTATTTAATAACAACCCCTATGAAGATATTGAGTTTTTGGTAAATGTTTTATATACTGAAACCTATAATCTTTAGTGTTGTTTTAAAATTTCTAACCACATTCTACATTTGAATTAATGTGTTTTAAGCTCTTTCTTGGTCTAAGGGACCCGTTATAATTTTTTATCAATTAATTTAGTAAAACTTCATAATACTCCCTAAATCGATAGAATAACCACTATAAAATCACTTTGCTCGAAAAACGGAGTCAACAAAGGCTCCAAACCTTGTTGAACGTCATCATACGTTAGTGGAGGATGCAACTATGCATTAAAACAGTATTTTCGTATTTTTTTTGAAATTTTATCAAAATCTATGTGTTAACTCCTACGAAAATATTGAGTTTTTGGTAAATGTTTTATATACTGAAGCCTATAATCTTAGTGTTGTTTTAATATTTCTAATCATATTCTACATTTGTATTAATATATTTTAAGCTCTTTTCATGGTCTAAGGGACTCGTTATAATTTTTATCAATTAATTTAGTAAAACTTCATAATACTCCATAATTCGAAAGAATAACCACTATAAAATCACTATTTGCTTGAAAAACGGAGACAACAAAGGCTCCAAAACTCTTTGAACGTCATCACACGTTAGTGGAGGATGCAACTATGCATTAACACAATATTGTCATATTTATTGAAATTTTCTCAAACTCTATATAATAACCCTTACGAAAATATTGAGTTTTTGGTAAATGTTTTATATACTGAAACCTATAATCTTTAGTGTTGTTTTAAAATTTCTAACCACATTCTACATTTGTATTAATGTGTTTTAAGCTCTTTTCTTGGTCTGAGGGACCCGTTATAATTTTTTATCAATTAATTTAGTAAAACTTCATAATTCTCCCTAAATCGATAGAATAACCACTATAAAATCACTTTGCTCGAAAAACGGAGTCAACAAAGGCTCCAAACCTTGTTGAACGTCATCATACGTTAGTGGAGGATGCAACTATGCATTAAAACAGTATTTTCGTATTTTTTTTGAAATTTTATCAAAATCTATGTGTTAACTCCTACGAAAATATTGAGTTTTTGGTAAATGTTTTATATACTGAAGCCTATAATCTTAGTGTTGTTTTAATATTTCTAATCATATTCTACATTTGTATTAATATATTTTAAGCTCTTTTCATGGTCTAAGGGACTCGTTATAATTTTTATCAATTAATTTAGTAAAACTTCATAATACTCTCTAAATCGATTGAATAACCACTATAAAATAACTATTTGCTTGAAAAATTGAGACAACAAAGGCTCCGAACCTAGTTGAACGTCATCATACATTAGTGAAGGATGCAACTATGCATTAAAACAATATTCTCGTATTTTTGAAATTTTCTCAAAATCTAGGTGTTAACAACCCCTACGAAAATATTGAGTTTTTGGTAAATGTTTTATATACTAAAGCCTATAATCTTTATTGTTGTTTTAAAATTTTTAACCATATTCTACATTTGTATTAATGTATTTTAAGCTCTTTTCATGGTCTAAGGGACTTGTTATAATTTTTTATCAATTAATTTAGTAAAGCTTCATAATTCTCCCTAAATCGATAGAATAACCACTATAAAATCACTATTTGCTTGAAAAACGGCGACAACAAAGGCTTCAAACCTTTTTGAACGTCATCATACGTTAGTGGAGGATTCAACTATGCATTAAAATAATATTCTCGTATTTTTTGAAATTTTCTCGAAATCTATGTGTTAACAACCCCTACGAAAATATTGAATTTTTAGTAAATGTTTTATATACTGAAGTCTATAATCTTTAGTGTTGTTTTAAAATTTCTAGCTACATTCTACATTTTCATTAATGTATTTTAAGCTCTTTTCTTGGTCTAAGGACTCGTTATAATTTTTTATCAATTAATTTAGTAAAGCTTCATAATTCTCCCTAAATCGATAGAATAACCACTATAAAATCACTATTTGCTTGAAAAACGGCGACAACAAAGGCTTCAAACCTTTTTGAACGTCATCATACGTTAGTGGAGGATTCAACTATGCGTTAAAATATTATTGTCGCATTTTTTGATATTTTCTCAAAATCTATGTGGTAACCCCCTACGAAAATATTGAGTTTTTGGTAAATGTTTTATATACT
>NC_027752.1:45697002-45702066 GCF_000695525.1 Brassica oleracea var. oleracea | reverse complement strand
CTCTTTGAACGTCATCATACGTTAGTGGAGGATTCAACTATGCGTTAAAATATTATTGTCGCATTTTTTGATATTTTCTCAAAATCTATGTGGTAACCCCCTACGAAAATATTGAGTTTTTGGTAAATGTTTTATATACAGAAGCCTATAAACTTTAGTGTTGTTGTAAAATTTCTAACCACATTATACATTTGTATTAATGTATTTTAAGCTCTTTTCATGGTCTAAGGGACTCGTTATAATTTTTTATCAATTAATTTAGTAAAACATCATAATACTCCTTAAATCGACAGAATAACCACAATAAAATCACTATTTGCTTGAAAAACGGAGACAACAACGGCTCCAAACCTCTTTGAACGTCATCATACGTTAGTGGAGGATTCAACTATGCGTTAAAATATTATTGTCGCATTTTTTGATATTTTCTCAAAATCTATGTGGTAACCCCCTACGAAAATATTGAGTTTTTGGTAAATGTTTTATATACTGAAGCCTATAATCTTTAGTGTTGTTTTAATATTTCTAACCATATTCTACATTTGTATTAATGTATTATAAGCTCTTTTCATGGTCTAAGGGACTTGTTATAATTTTTTATCAATTAATTTAGTAAAATTTCATAATACTCCTTAAATCGATAGAATAACCACTATAAAATCACTATTTGCTTGAAAAACGGAGACAACAAAGGCTCCAAACCTCGTTGAACGTCATCATATGTTAGTAGAGGATGCAACTATGCATTAAAACAATATTCTCGTATTTTTTGAAATTTTCTCAAAATCTATGTGTTAACCCCTACGAAAATATTGAGTTTTTGGTAAATGTTTTATATACAGAAGCCTATAAACTTTAGTGTTGTTGTAAAATTTCTAACCACATTATACATTTGTATTAATGTATTTTAAGCTCTTTTCTTGGTCTAAGGGACTCGTTATAATTTTTTATCAATTAATTTAGTAAAACTTCATAATACTCTCTGAATCGATAGAATAACCGCTATAAAATCACAATTTGCTTGAAAAATGGAGACAACAAAGGCTCCAAATCTAGTTGAACGTCATCATACATTAGTGGAGGATGCAACTATGCATTAAAACAATATTCTCGTATTTTTTGAAATTTTCTTAAAATCTACGTGTTAACACCCCTACGAAAATATTGAGTTTTTGGTAAATATTTTATATACTGAAGCCTATAATCTTTATTGTTGTTTTAAAATTTCTAACCACATTCTACATTTGTATTAATGTATTTTAAGTTCTCTTCATGGTCTAAGGGACTCGTTATAATTTTTTTATCAATTAATTTAGTAAAAATTCATAATACTACCTAAATCGATAGAATAACCACTATAAAATCACTATTTGCTTGAAAAACGGAGACAACAAAGTCTCCAAACCTCGTTGAACGTCATCATACGTTAGTGGAGAATGCAACTATGCATTAAAACAATATTCTCGTATTTTTTGAAATTTTCTTAAAATCTACGTGTTAACACCCCTACGAAAATATTGAGTTTTTGGTAAATATTTTATATACTGAAGCCTATAATCTTTATTGTTGTTTTAAAATTTCTAACCACATTCTACATTTGTATTAATGTATTTTAAGTTCTCTTCATGGTCTAAGGGACTCGTTATAATTTTTTATCAATTAATTTAGTAAAACTTCATAATACTCCTTAAATCGATAGAATAACCACAATAAAATCACTATTTTCTTGAAAAACGGAGACATTAAAGGCTCCAAACCTCTTTGAACGTCATCATACGTTAGTGGAGGATGCAACTATGCGTTAAAAAAATATTGTCGTATTTTTTGAAATTTTCTCAAAATCTATGTGTTACCCTACGAAAATATTTTGTTTTTGGTAAATGTTTTATACACTGAAGCCTATAATCTTCAGTGTTGTTTTAAAATTACTAACCACATTCTACATTTTCATTAATGTATTTTAAGCTCTTTTCTTGGTCTAAGGGACTCGTTATTATTTTTGTATCAATTAATTTAGTAAAACATCGTAATACTCCTTAAATCGATTGAATAACCACAATAAAATCACTATTTGCTTGAAAAACGGAGACAACAAAGGCTCCAAACCTCTTTGAACGTCATCATACGTTAGTGGAGGATGCAACTATGTGTTAAAATAATATTGTCGCATTTTTTGAAATTTTCTCAAAATCTATGTGGTAACCCCAACGAAAATTTTGAATTTTTGGTAAATGTTTTATATACTGAAGCCTATAATCTTTAGTATTGTTTTAAAATTTCTAACCACATTCTACATTTGTATTAATGTATTTTAAGCTCTTTTCATGGTCTAGGGGACTCGTTATAATTTTTTATCAATTAATTTAGTAAAATTTCATAATACTCCCTAAATCGATAGAATAACCACAGTAAAATCACTATTTGCTTAAAAAGCGGAGACAACAAAGGCTCCAAACCTCGTTGAACGTCATCATACGTTAGTGGAGGATGCAACTATGTATTAAAACAATATTCTCGTATTTTTTGAAATTTTCTCAAAATCTATATGTTAACCCTACGAAAATATTGAGTTTTTGGTAAATGTTTTATATACTGAAGCCTATAATCTTTAGTGTTGTTTTAAAATTTCTAACCACATTCTACATTTGTATTAATGTATTTTAAGCTCTTTTCTTGGTCTAAGGGACTCGTTAAAATTTTTTATCAATTAATTTAGTAAAAATTCATAATACTCTCTAAATCGATAGAATAACCACTATAAAATCACTATTTGCTTGAAAAATGGAGACAACAAAGGCTCCAAACCTAGTTGAACGTCATCATACATTAGTGGAAGATGCAACTATGCATTAAAACAATATTCTCGTATTTTTTAAATTTTCTCAAAATCTATGTGTTAACAACCCCTACGAAAATATTGAGTTTTTGATAAATGTTTTATATACTGTTGTTTTAAAATTTCTAACCACATTCTACAATTGTATTAATGTATTTTAAGTACTTTTCATGGTCTAAGGGACTCGTTATAATTTTTTTTATCAATTAATTTAGTAAAACTTCATTATACTACCTAAATTGATAGAATAACCACTATAAAATCACTATTTGCTTGAAAAACAGAGACAACAAAGGCTTCAAACCTAATTGAACGTCATCATACGTTAATGGAGGATGCAACTATGCATTAAAACAATATTCTCGTTTTTTTTGAAATTTTCTCCAAATCTTTGTGTTAACCCCTACGAAAATATTGAGTTCTTGGTAAATGTTTTATATACTGAAGCCTATACTTTTTATTGTTATTTTAAAATTTCTAACCACATTCTACATCTGTATTAATGTATTTTAATCTCTTTTCATGGTCTAAGGAACTCGTTATAATTTTTTTATCAATTAATTTAGTAAAACTTCATAATATTCCTTAAATCGATAGAATAACCACAATAAAATCACTCTTTGCATGAAAAACGGAGACAGCAAAGGCTCCAAACCTTGTTGATTGTAATCATACGTTAGTGGAGGATGCAACTATGCATTAAAACAATATTCTCTTATTTTTGAAATTTTCTCAAAATCTATGTATTAACAACCCTTACGAAAATATTGAGTTTTTGGTAAATGTTTTATATACTGAAGCCTATAATCTTTAGTGTTGTTTTAAAATTTATAACCACTTTCCACATTTGTATTAATGTATTTTAAGCTATTTTCATGGTCTAAGGGACTCGTTATAATTTTTTATCAATTAATTTAATAAAATTTCCTAATACTCCCTAAATCGATAGAATAACCACAATAACAATTTGCTTGAAAAACGGAGACAACAAAGGCTCCAAACATCGTTGAAAGTCATCATACGTTAGTGGAGGATGCAACTATGCATTGAAACAATATTCTCGTATTTTTCAAAATTTTCTCAAAATCTATGTGTTAACCCCTAGGAAAATATTGAGTTTTTGGTAAATGTTTTATATACTGAAGCCTATAATCTTTAGTGTTGTTTTAAAATTTCCAACCACATTCTACATTTGTATTAACGTATTTTAAACTATTTTCTTGGTCTAAGGGACTTGTTATAATTTTTTATCAATTAATTTAGTAAAACTTCATAATATTCCTTAAATCGATAGAATAACCACAATAAAATCACTCTTTGCATGAAAAACGGAGACAGCAAAGGCTCCAAACCTTGTTGATTGTAATCATACGTTAGTGGAGGATGCAACTATGCATTAAAACAATATTCTCGTATTTTTTGAAATTTTCTCAGAATCTATGTGTTAACCCCTACGAAAATATTGAGTTTTTGGTAAATGTTTTATATACTGAAGCCTATAATCTTTATTGTTATTTTAAAATTTCTAACCACATTCTACATTCGTATTAATGTATTTTAATCTCTTTTCATGGTCTAACGGACTCGTTATAATTTTTTTATCAATTAATTTAGTAAAACTTCATAATACTCTCTAAATCGATAGAATAACCACCATAAAATCACTATTTGCTTGAAAAACGGAGACAACAAAGGCTCAAAACCTTGTTGAACGTCATCATACATTAGTGGAGGATGCAACTATGCATTAAAAAAATGTTCTCGTATTTTTGAAATTTTCTCAAAATCTATGTGTTAACAACCTCTACGAAAATATTGAGTTTTTGGTAAATGTTTTATATACTAAAGCCTATAATCTTTAGTGTTGTTTTAAAATTTCTAACCACATTCTACATTTGTATTAATGTATTTTAAGCTCTTTTCATGGTCTAAGGGACTCGTTATAATTTTTTATCAATTAATTTAGTAAAACTTCATAATAACCCCTAAATTGATAGAATAACCAGTATAAAATCACTATTTACTTGAAAAATGGAGACAACAAAGGCTCCAAACCTCGTTGAACGTCATTATACGTTAGTGGAGGATGCAACTATGCATCAAAACAATATTCTCGTATTTTTTGAAATTTTCTCAAAATCTATGTGTTAACCCCTACGAAAATGCTACATTTTGTTAGTTGTTCTATTCCGGTTTGGTTACCCAGACCACCTCAAGTTTGATAATAG
>NC_027752.1:45696350-45696684 GCF_000695525.1 Brassica oleracea var. oleracea | reverse complement strand
ATAATACTCCCTAAATCGACAGAATAACCACTATAAAATCACTATTTGCTTGAAAAACGGAGACAACAAAGGCTTCAAACCTCTTTGAACGTCATTATACGTTAGTGGAGGATGCAACTATGCATTAAAACAATATTGTCGTATTTTTTGAAATTTTCTCAAAATCTATGTGGTACCCCTACGAAAATATTGAGTTTTTGGTAAATATTTTATATACTGAAGCCTATAAGAAGATTAGTGTTGTTTTAAAATTTCTAACCATATTCTATATTTGTATTAATGTATTTTAAGCTCTTTTCATGGTCTAAGGGACTCGTTATAATTTTTTATCAAT
>NC_027752.1:45695668-45696212 GCF_000695525.1 Brassica oleracea var. oleracea | reverse complement strand
TCAAAATCTATGTAATAACCCCTATGAAAATATTGAGTTTTTGGTAAATGTTTTATATACTGAAGCCTATAATCTTTAGTGTTGTTTTAAAATTTCTAACCACATTCTACATTTGCATTAATGTATTTAAGCTCTTTTCTTGGTCTATGGGACTCGTTATAATTTTTTATCAATTAATTTAGTAAAACTTCATAATACTCCCTAAATCGGTAGAATAACCACAATAAAATCACTATTTGCTTGAAAAACGGAAACAACAAAGGCTCCAAACCTCTTTGAACGTCATCATACGTTAGTGGAGGATGCAACTATGTGTTAAAACAATATTGTCGTATTTTTGAAATTTTCTCAAAATCTATGTGGTACCCCTACGAAAATATTGAGTTTTTGGTAAATGTTTTATATACTGAAGCCTATAATCTTTAGTGTTGTTTTAAAATTTCTAACCACATTCTACATTTGTATTAATGTATTTTAAGCTCTTTTCATGGACTAAGGGACTCTTTATAATTTTTTATCAATTAATTTAGTAAAACTTCATAAT
>NC_027752.1:45648278-45695547 GCF_000695525.1 Brassica oleracea var. oleracea | reverse complement strand
ATACGTTAGTGGAGGATGCAACTATGCATTAAAACAATATTGTCGTATTTTTTGAAATTTTCTCAAAATCTATGTGTTAACCACTATATTGAGTTTTTGGTAAATGTTTTATATAGTGAAGCCTATAATCTTTAGTGTTGTTTTAAAATTTCTAACCACAGTCTACATTTGTATTAATGTATTTTAAGCTCTTTTCATGGTCTAAGGGACTCGTTATAATTTTTTATCAATTAATTTAGTAAAACTTCATAATTCTCCCTAAATCGATAGAATAACCACTATGAAATCACTATTTGCTTGAAAAACGGAGACAACAAAGGCTCCAAACATCTTGGAACGTTATCATACGTTAGTGGAGGATGCAACTATGCATTAAAACAATATTTTCGTATTTTTTGAAATTTTCTACAAAATCTATGGATACCACAGTGGTTATCTTGTGCAACTGTTTTGTCAATATAGAAACAACAATCATGAAAAATAAAATACATAACTTTTAGCCTTTTGACGTTCTTTAAGTATTTAACACGGTTTAACGCCCAAAGCATGAGTTTTATGAACTTTAACCCATGGCCGATCTGAAAACTATCATGAAAAACCATTTGAACATTTTACATACCACAGTGGTCATTATCTTGTGCAACTGTTTTGTCAATATAGAAAACCAAATGTCAACTGTTTTAAAAATATTAATCTAGAAAAGTTCATATGAAAGAAGCAAGTAACATAAAATTTTACTAGTCGGGGTGTTACCTTCCAGAAATTTGAAAATGTCTACTAAAATGGGCCTCCCACGAACAACTTGTCAACCACATGCCGGTCCGTGTAGAACAGCATTGACAAATCCGATGCCTTTCATGCCGACTCAACTGACCCGGCCCGTCTAAGAATCTTCTAGTTCATCGCGTGAGATGCACACGCCAATACGCCATGACTCGCCACAACTATTTTTCCTAATCACGACTCAGGGGTGACGACATTTTGCCAAAACAGAGTGGCTGAACAACGGTAAAAAAGGTAAATAAGAGAAGTAATGAAGGGTCATTCCGTCATTTTACGCTTAAGAAAAAAAGAAAAATATTACTTTCAGATCTGACTTTTCTTTTTTTTTTTTTCTCGCCAGAAGATATTTTTCGACCCCTTCTCCACGTTCTTCTCTCTTTTAAATACACCTGTCTTCTCTCCCATCTCACTCACTCACTCAACCATCCTCACTGTAATTTTCTCTCTCTCGCGTATTTGATTCGTAATGGGTGAGTATCTCTTTGTTGATTTTGTTTGGTTTCTCTAGTCTGTTGATCGTATTCAGATCTGATTGTTTTCGGAATTTTTTTTTTTTGTGTTTGTAGCTGGCGGTAAGATCAAGATCGGAATCAACGGTGAGTCTCTGATTAACTAGGTTTGTTAGATCTATTATATGTAGCTGATCTAGTGAATCTGACGTTTGGTTTGTGTAATCGATAGGATTCGGAAGAATCGGTCGTTTGGTAGCTAGAGTTGTTCTCCAGAGGGACGATGTTGAGCTCGTTGCGGTTAACGATCCCTTCATCACCACTGAGTACATGGTTCGTTTTGTTTCCTTCCTTCCTTCCTTCGACGTCGTTTTGATCCTGGATTGGTTAAATAATATAATTACGATCTGGTTATTTATTGGATTCGATTAGTGGAGCTGATCGTTACGTTTATGCATGTGTGTTCTTAGTGTAGATACGAATGGTTTAATCAATGCGTAGATCCATGAACTGGTTTAGTTGTTTGAATCTTATGTTGATTAGCTGATTATATCGTTTTTTGAGCTGATGATTTTATTAGGAGTCTTTGTAATGTTATTGATTAGGTGCGTAAAAAGTGATTAATCTCTGTGTTTGATTGGTGCAGACCTACATGTTCAAGTACGACAGTGTTCACGGTCAATGGAAACACCATGAGCTCAAGGTCAAGGATGAGAAGACTCTTCTCTTCGGTGAGAAGCCGGTCACCGTCTTCGGCATCAGGTATTATCCTTTTCTTTTTCCTGTGTTTGTGTATTTTCTTTTGAGGATTTCAAACTTACGATTGATTTGTATTTTGTGAAGGAACCCTGAGGATATCCCATGGGCTGAGGCTGGAGCCGACTTCGTTGTTGAGTCTACTGGTGTTTTCACTGACAAGGACAAAGCTGCTGCTCACTTGAAGGTTTGTTTTTTTATCTGCTTTCGATGTTATACACTATCATAGATAGTTTCGTATGCTATAGCTTATTGGTCTTGGAAGAGTTTCAGTTAATTAGTGGGCACAAACTCTGTGCTTATCCATGTATATTAAGCTTATATTATGGGATGTTTCAACTGAATGATTTGGTTATTTTGTTTGTTCAGGGTGGTGCCAAGAAGGTTGTCATCTCTGCCCCTAGCAAGGACGCGCCCATGTTTGTCGTTGGTGTCAACGAGCACGAGTACAAGTCCGACCTTGACATTGTCTCCAACGCTAGTTGCACCACTAACTGCCTTGCTCCCCTTGCCAAGGTAATATATCTCATAGCCTATTAACAGATCTGTTTGATAGTGTTATTTCGAGCTTCGTACCAATCTTAAGTTTCTTCCTGTAGGTTATCAACGACAGGTTCGGCATTGTTGAGGGTCTTATGACCACCGTCCACTCCATCACTGGTAAGTCTTTCAGTCTTCAATAAACCTAATACCATTACTGATTGCCTGTAAGGGGAAACTCTGACACTAATGAGGGTTTGCTTTTATTATATCAGCTACTCAGAAGACTGTTGATGGACCATCAATGAAGGACTGGAGAGGTGGAAGAGCTGCTTCATTCAACATCATTCCCAGCAGCACCGGAGCTGCCAAGGCCGTCGGAAAGGTGCTTCCACAGCTCAACGGAAAGTTGACCGGAATGTCCTTCCGTGTCCCCACCGTTGACGTCTCAGTTGTTGACCTCACGGTTAGACTCGAGAAAGCTGCAACCTACGACGAGATCAAGAAGGCTATCAAGTAAGCTTTTGCTTCCTGTTAAGCTTAATTATCATATCGTGGTAAGATATAAACTAACTGGTTGAATTGTGTTCAATAATGAACAGGGAGGAATCAGAAGGCAAGCTAAAGGGAATCCTTGGCTACACCGAGGATGATGTCGTCTCAACTGACTTCGTTGGTGACAGCAGGTCGAGCATTTTCGATGCCAAGGCTGGAATCGCATTGAGTGACAACTTCGTGAAGCTGGTGTCGTGGTATGACAACGAATGGGGTTACAGTACCCGTGTGGTCGACTTGATCGTCCACATGTCAAAGTGCTAAATCTGAGAAGATGCTCTGGAATGATGTTTTGGAGGAAAAAGTTTGAATTTGTCGTTTTTGAATAAATATTTCTTGGGTTTTAAAACTCTTGTTGGGTTTTTGCTAATCTCTCTCACTTGAACTCTTGAGTCTGTAGCCCCGGTTGTTTTACTGAGAAGCCCTTTACGTTTGGCTTTTGATATATTGAGTATTTGAGTTATGGTTTTATCAAATTTTAATCCCTCTCTTCTTGACGACTATGACCTATGCTTTGTGTTCCTTGTGAGATAAAGGAAAGTTAAGACGTTAGTGAAAGTAGTTCACATCTGATTATGTTGTCCAGCGAATCAGAAGACTTTCGAGCACCAAGGACATGGACAAGATTGAATATAGGCTCTTTCAAGTGGTCGACTCTTAAGTCCGTGAGACATCTCGTTAATCTCTATGAATGCAGTTTCAAAAATGTTTGATAATCTCTTCACAGACAGACCAAGACTTGTAGAGAAGTGTATTCTCAAGCTCTCTGCATCATCAAAAAATTTTAAGATATAAGCAATGCTTTGGATGAAAAGCTGACATTGTGTTCAAGAGCATGAATTTTCAGACAAGGGTTCCGTTTGAGAAGATGTACACATAATATTGATACTCTCTCCAGTTGTTTTTCTCTGGAAGATTCATGAAGCTTCTTCATCACTTCGGCCGACGAGGTGGAGAGAACAGTCACGCATATCTTCCCATCTAACAACTCGTTTTTGCACAGTTTTGGTGCCATTTCTCTGGCTTATATCCCAAGCAACTAGGAATAATATACTTCACACATTCATTCTCTCTCTCTCACAACTAGGAATAATATACTTCACAACTAGAGTATATCGACTGAAGTATATCTACTTTAGCTTATATATTTGATAGGGTGTAATTTATTATATACATACACGCACGCAAATTAATTACAAATTAATCAAAGCTGACTAACTGAATGTTACTTCTTACTAGTTGTAGGCTTGTAGCCATATTACTAAAAAGTTAGGTGTCTCAAGATGTCAAAACTAAACAGTAAATCTTTCCGGCCAGTTCCTTATCATATTATCCAATTGTCTAATGTAAAAAGGTTAATCGCCTTGTGATTTAAAACTTTTTTTTTCTTAAATATACATTTGATCAGTTATATTACATCTTGAGAAAACACATAAATAATTATCAGTGCCGGCTCAATTTTGGATGCATGTGGCTGTGTTTATATAAAAAAAAAAATTCTTACAAATTTAAGAGCCTAAACTTTTTTTTTTGAGGACTATTCGTATGTAATTCTTTTTTAAAAAATTAGAGGCGTATTGCAAATGTTTCACTACACATTCACCAAGGCCGGCTGTGGCAATTGTCTAAACTCAAAAAGTCGTTTATTTAGTCTTATTATACTGTTCGTTTTTGCTATACTCAATACCTCTCAACTAAGGCAGTAACAAATATTATTTACTGATTAGTCTAATTATATAAACCGGATGAAATTGGAACATTCTTGGCTTCGGTTTGCATAGTTCGGTTCGAGTTAAGCTTTTTCCCAGTAACTAATAAAATTCGGCCCATTTAAATGGGACACAAACGTTTCATATCATTTGGGCTTTTAATGGGCCATAGCATCGGTCCATTTAAGTGATTATAACCCCCTTTGTCAAAGCTCTCCGGCTAGGCTAAACGGCCGTCGTCGGTTTTCAGTTTCACGATTTCCTTTCGCTGGTACGAGTTCGAACTTCCGTGTCTTAATCCGACACATACCTGTTCTCACCGTTATTGTCCGAAACCGAGACAACACTTCACAACAAAATCTACTGTTTTTTTTTTTTTAGATTTTCCGAGATGTCTCGTCTCATTCAAAACCGCATTAAAAACACTTTCTCACGCCTCAAGCCTTCCATCGCTCTCTCCTCATCTACCCTCATCAAGAATCTCTCCACGTCTCCAGAGCCATCACCCGAACCACTCGACGAATCCTCGGAGATATGGAACGTCATCATAGGCCGAGCAGGCGGCGACAGAGTCGTCAGCGAAGACGAAGTCTTCCACCGCCTCTCAAACGATCCCTTCTGCAACAGAGTAAACCTCTCAGACACTCTACTCAACAAGCTCCTCCACAGGTTCAGAGACGACTGGAGATCAGCTCTCGGCGTCTTGAAATGGGCCGAGTCTCGCAAAGCCCACCACCACAAGCACTCACCCGAGGCTTACGACTTGGCGGTGGATATACTCGGGAAAGCCAAGAAATGGGATCGTATGAAGGAGTTCGTTCAGAAGATGAGTGAAGATAAAGCCGTGACGTTAAACACTGTGGCCAAGATCATGAGGAGGTTCGCTGGAGCTGGTGAGTGGGAAGAAGCTGTTAACGTGTTTGATAGGTTAAACGAGTTTGGATTAGAGAAGAACACCGAGTCTATGAACTTGCTGTTAGATACTCTCTGTAAGGAGAAGAGAGTCGAGCGAGCTAGATCTGTTTTATTAGAGCTAAAGGCTCACATTAAGCCTGATTCTCATACTTTTAATATCTTTATTAACGGTTGGTGTAAGACCAATAGAGTCGAGGAGGCTCTCTGGACTATCCAAGAGATGAGAGGTTATGGGTTCCGTCCTTGTGTGATTAGCTACACGACGATTATAAAATGTTATTGTTTGCAGTGTGACTTTATTAAAGTGTATGAGATGTTGAGTTTGATGGAAGCTAACGATTCTCCTCCGAACTCTGTTACCTACACGACGATAATGTCTTGTCTTAATTCGCAGAAAGAGTTTGAGGAGTCTTTGAGGGTAGCTGCGAGGATGAAACGGTCTGGTATTGAGGCGGATACTCTTTTCTATAACTGTTTGATTCACACGCTTGCTCGAGCCGGGAGGGTGGAAGAAGCTGAGAGGGTTTTCAGAGAAGAGATGCCTTCCGTTAACACATCTACTTATAACTCGATGATTGCTATGTATTGTCACCACGACGAGGAGGTTAAGGCCGTTGAGCTTCTCAGGGAGATGGAGGGTTTGAAGGTTTGTGAGCCTGATGTTCACACGTATCATCCTTTGCTGAGGTCTTGCTTTAAGAGGGGAGATGTGGTTGAGGTTGGGAGGTTGTTGAAAGAAATGGTGACTAAGCATCATTTGAGCTTGGATGAGTCGACTTATACTTTTTTGATTCAGAGGTTTTGTACAGCTGATATGTGTGAGTGGGCGTATTGTCTATTTGAGGAGATGATTAGCCAAGATATCGCGCCGAGGCATAGGACTTGTTTGTTGCTATTGGAAGAGGTTAGGAAGAAGAATATGCTTGAAGCGGTTGAGAGGATTGAGCATGTGATGAGGACTGTTAAACTTACTGCCCCTGTAAAGTGAGGTTATTATTAGTTACTACAATGCTGAGAAGTGTTCATTGTTCTGTTTTGTTCAACCACATTGTTAGTGTAGATTTCAAGTTCTTTGGTCATGGATAAGACTTGGTGAAATTTGTAACTTAATGGAGTTGAATGATTCAGACACAGTTTAGGCAAGTTTAGTTTGTTGTCTGCTTTGACTGAGATCATTGTAAGACCGTCTCAGGATCCAGAGTTTTGCCAGGACTCATTCACATCAAGAGATTATGGGAGTGGGATCCAATACAATTAAGCATTGAGTTTAGGGACACATAACATGTGCTTGTAGATGCGTCCACACTCCACAGTCACCACACCGACAGAGAGGTAGATCTACAATAACCCAAAGGCCAAGGCAAAAGAAAATATCCATTTTGTTTGGACTTTTTTTCTTCTTACATATATTAAAATAAAGAATGAATAGTCTTCTTCAAACTTATAATGATGGTTAAGCTGGTAACTACAAGTCATAATGCACATTTATTGTATGATTGATTATAGGGCCCTTAAGTTTAAAGCCACCACAAGTGGGCATTTTCTTGTTTTTATCAAAATTTAGAATAGTTTAGGAACTACCACTCACATGTCGTTTAATTGTGCATAAATTAGCAAACCTCAACGTCTGGTTTCAACCAAACTAGCGACGCGCCTAATTAGATGAAACATCATTCCATTATTGTTTCCTTTTTACATAGTTCTTATCCGCTTTCTTACAAAAATTCAACAAAAACATAATAATAGACGATTCTGATAAGTAGTAAAAATGTGAAACGAAAATTCTTGCAGCTGTTTAAAATGCTTTAACGTAATTCTTTTTTCCTCTTCTGGAAAAAATTAACAGCTTTTACAGAATGATTTGGAATATACTGTACTAACTACTAACCTTTTCATGATGGTATAAAAGATAAAACACGTAAGGATATGGTCCACTCACGGGAATGGAATCTAATATATTTTCGATGCCGATCAAAATAAACTTTTTAAATAATTTTTTCTGGTGATTTGATCAAAAAAAAAATAATAATTTTTTCTGGTGAAAGCATACAAAAGTTTCTGTCTTCGCCACAACAACACAGCCCTCAAGGCTTCTCCTTTTTGTAGTCTTCTGCTTCATATCTTTGTGTTCTGTCGTAAAAAGTCTCCATTCATTTCTAACCATTCATATTAACTCTTTGTAATCTACTTCCTCTGTTTTCTTGAAGTTTCCTATACATATGCTCTGTTTTCATTGAACTCCTCCATTGGTTTTGGTTTACAAGAGAACCGGGTTCATTATCTAAACCGGGGCAAGGGACATGCCACCACCGCCGATATTTCCTCTCCGTTGGGAGAGCACAGGAGACCAGTGGTGGTACGCTTCCCCAATCGACTGCGCCGCGGCTAACGGTCTATACGACGTCGTAATCGAGCTGCTTCACCACGACACGAACCTTCTCGTCAAACTCACCTCCCTCCGCCGCATCCGCCGCCTCGAAACCGTCTGGGACGACGACGGAGGAGACGGAGATATCTCCTCCCAGGTGGCGCTGAACCGCTCCCGCGTCGCGAGGAGGCTGTTGGAAGAGTGCGAGATCGGAGGAAACGGAGATAACTCCCTCATCAGAGCTGGATACGGAGGCTGGCTGCTCTACACCGCCGCCTCCGCCGGAGATTTGGGGTTCGTCAAGAAGCTTCTCGAGAGAGATCCGCTTCTCGTGTTCGGGGAAGGAGAGTACGGCGTGACGGATATTCTCTACGCGGCGGCGAGAGGTAGAAACGGCGACGTTTTTCGTCTCGTGCTGGACTTCGCTTTGCTGCCGGCAGATATCGCCGGCGTCGAGGAAACGGACGGCGGGAAACTGACGGAGAGGCAGTTAATAGTAAAGGAAGAGATGGTTAAAAGAGGGGTCCACAGTGCTGCGAGAGGCGGACACGTGGCGATCTTGGAAGAATTCTTACTATCTGGTAAATACGACGCCGTTTCGGGGCTCAGAGATGCTCATGGCTCTACTCTCTTGCACTCTGCTTCTTGCAGAGGTCAGATCAAAGTAAGAACAACAAAATCAAATAATTCTTAAAATTAACGTATTAATTCACATATACATGAATTAAACTTTGGAATATAATGTAGGTGGTGAATTATCTTATAACGAAGTATGATTCGATCATGGAGGTTAAAGACAGCCATGGAAACACAGCTTTACACATAGCTGCTTACAAGGGTCACTTGGCTGTAATGGAGGCTCTTATAACCGAATCTCCACCGTTGATCTCAGCTGTTAACAACGAAGGCGACACGTGCCTACACATGGTGGTGTCTGGTTTCGCAGCGTCCGGGTTTAAGCGGTTAGACAGACAAATGGAGCTTCTGAAGAAGTTAATCTCAGGAGGAGGAAGCTGCTCCGTTGACTTTTCTGAGATTGTCAACGTTAGAAACGCTAACGGAAGAACTGTGGTTCATTTAGCCGTGATGGACGTTCTGAACACCGTTAGACATGACGTCGTTGAGATTCTGCTGAGAGTCCCCGGGGTTGATCTCAACGTTGCTGATGTAGATGGGATGACTCCCGTTGATTTGCTTGAACGCCAAACGCCGAGAACGTTGGTTTCTGATTTATTGATCAAACGGCTTAGATCCGCGGGCGGGAGATCAAACGGCGGTTGTGAGAAGGTTATACCGTTTCGAGAAGAGCGTTACGGATTCTGCGGCAGTCCAGGAACTGCGTTTGAGATATCTGACTCCGAGATTTTTCTGTTCACTGCGGCGAGAACGGATCATCATACCGCTTCAAACGCTGAAATGAGTCCAGACAGAGAGAGTTTAGACGGGATCAGCGAGTGTTCCACCGAAATGACAACGCATTCGAAACGCAAACGCAGTACAGGAGCGCGTCTCAAGCTTCTGTTGCGGTGGGCTAAGAAGGAAGAAACAGAGGAGAATCGACGTTTCTCCGGAGATGATAACAACAACCGTCGTGTGCTGCCTCTCAGAGAGATGTACTCGAGATCAAGGTCGCCGTCTGAGGTTGGAAACAGAGGAAGAGCGTTTCCGATGAGAACAGAGAGCGGTGATCTCCCGAGCTTATCGGTGAGGTTGAAGTTCACGGAAGGGTTAATGAAAGGAGTCGTGGTTCAGGAGTCTCCGAGGTTTGTGTTTTCTCCTCCGGTGGTTTCTGATTACTCTGGAGCTCCGTCGTCGGCTTGTACGTCGCCGTTTCAGACGGTTTCTTCTGAGTTGGAGAGGAAGACACCTGCCGTGAAGAAACAGAGATCTTTTGTGAACAGGTACTTGTGTTTCAGCGGTGCAGGGTTAGCCATTGACGGTTCTTCTGAGATGAGTAATGGCTCTGGTACTCGTCTTGGTCCCAGGAGTTTCAAAAGAGTCATGTCTTTGGTTTCTTAGATACATACTTTCCTTTCTTGTGTCACACGTTACCTAATGCTCATGTATTTCTATAAGTAAAGAACTGAATACAAACATAGTATTGTTTTTAATGTAAAAGCATGGTAAAGGTACTGCCGATGCTTCATGTCAACTTTTACTGCAAGATTGTCTCAAAGTCAGACAGACCAACCTTGTTCTGCTATTGCAGCTCAAAATCCGCTCCCCACCAACTGCATTAGCATCAGACTCTAATATAAAAACACTAGCTTCCTTGACAGCAGCTTTCATAGACAACCTAAACAGCAAGAAAACATGATCCCTCATGTATGTATCCATTATAACACCGTATCTCGTCGAATTCACCAGAATCCATGTCCTCAACTCACTCATTTCAACCGCTTCTGAACCTAGAATCGAACAAAGAACACTGTAAGAATACGAAGTTGGATAATCTCTCCATCCTCCAATCTCATTCTTTATCACACAAACATCAGACGGTAAGAGCCCTAACGATTTCTCCAACACACGGAAGAACCTTCAAACTCGCCGCATTCAACATAAAGAACACTAGGAAGTGTAAAACGTCGCGTTTTACCATCGAGCTCGGAGAAGTTAACAGCGCCAGGGCAATCGTTGTAGAAGAAGTTGTGCAACAGAGATCACCATTCAGCTCTGGCTCACACGGTAAGTCGAGCGTGTTTCGGTAGCTACTGAACGATCCGAGGAGGTGAGTGAGATCGAGAGGCTTCGGGCAACAGAGTGAATGGAGGAAGAGAGCTTCAGGTGGCATGAGGTGATTTGGATCAAAAGGGCAACGAACGAAACCGTCCTTGTGGAGAAGAGAAGAGTGGTCTAGAGATAGATTTTGCGAGAGGGAGTCTAAGGTGCGTTGACATTCTGATAATAGAGACTGTGGAGAGGAGAGTGTGCCGGAGAGCTCGCGAATCGGTGGCGGAGATGGAGGGATTGAGTAAGTGTTGGAATTTTGCGGAGGAGGAGGAGGAGGATGAGCTCGGTGGAAGAAATTTGGATTGGGGTTTTGGTAGGGAGGAAACGACGGCGGTCGATCCATCTGGCGACGGCGAAGCTTACAGGCAAAAGCTGATTTGATAAAGACGAGACGAGACGTTTCCCTATTGCACATTTAGTGTGTCGGATGTTAAGCCTATCTAACTAGGCCCATTTAGTTTTACGTCAGGCCCATTAGTTAAAAAAAAATATCGACTTCTGATCAAATACAATACTCCGAATCGGATCAGATCAGTGGAGAAACATGCATTCTTGTTCCCAAATGAATAGTGCTGTGACATGTCATTTTGACCAATATTTGCTTACAGTAGATGCTTCAAAATACAAACAAACTGATAGTCTCACTGATATGTACATGCTTAATGCCATAGACCAAAGAGGTAAAAGTAAAATCAAAAAGCTTTTCTGGTCTATTTTAAACAAGAATGCCTACCTAGCTCTAATGCACCCAACTCTGTTCTGCTCTCTGTACTCTTCATCCATTGACCCTTCAATCCTTCATCTTCTCCACACCATTTGAAACTTAATCTATGGCTACCATAGCTTTTTTTACTTGATTCTATGGTTCCATCATCTCATTTTTAATTGCTTTCAACATGTAAATGATTAATCTAAACCTTTCTTAATCATATATCAAGCAAAAAAAAAACAAGAATATGGCTTAGAAACGTTTCGGAGACGTCTCCGTCAACTCACCAATCCGTCCCCATTTGAGTCCTCGCCGTCCCTGCATTACTCGAGACGTTGACGTTTAAAGGAGTACACGTGCCGTACCCGCCCCCCGGCTGAATCCGGTACGTGAGACGGCACCAACTCAACGTCCCCGTGCATTCTAACCTCATCATGAACACCAGGGTCTTCCAAGAGTTGTACCGCAAAGTCTTTTACATTCTTACCAGAGATCTTGAACTCAAAATGAAGCTCGCTGAAATTCACATCTGTTTCAGGAAGGTTTAGTGAAATGGAAGATTTCAAGAAATACAGATGCTCCTTGGATCTAAGTGAAATGAAGCTTGCTGTTAGCCGGTATTTGCATGATCCATGTCCAATATCGACGCCATTCTGAACGCACCAGATGTCACATGAAAGCCTCTTGCTACCCATCCATTTATCGTCCTTATCATGCCCAAAAGTATACCCAAAAGGATGCTTGTTTTCTATATAGTGGCCAGGCAGTAAAAGGCAAGCTCTAAATCTGAAGAATAAAGGAAGAGGGCTCTGATCCAAATTGACAGTTAGTAAACCCTCTCTTGCTCGGTGATCAAAGTCTGCAGGCAGTTCTCCACCAGGTAAGAGCGCAAACTTGTAATCCGATTCCTCGATGAGTTCTCTCGCTGCTTCGCTCAGCTTGAAACAATTAGCAAAGCTGAGACGTCTCTCTGGATTGGTAAAGAAGCCATCTATTCTCACCAGCGACTCACAGTTAGATGCATCAAGGAGTGATACGAAATACGGAATGTTGGGCAATGACACAAGATTCTTGCACCCTTTGAGGTTTATACGTAAATCACCACCTGAGACCGTATTGCTCAAGTCCAAGTCCAACTCTTCGATGTTGTCAGGAAAACTATGGAGCACCCGAAAGCTGCGGCAATCTTCCAAGTTCAATTCAAGAAGATGGGACCAAGACCATACGGACGAAGGGACTTCTTCTATAGCAGTATTGCTCAGATCAAGATATCTAATGCTTGTAGATATCTCTGGAAACGTTCTCAATTGTGTACAGGAACTGAGATCAAGTCGAGAGAGAGATTGCAGGTTGACGTTGGTAGGAAGGACCTTTAGCTTCTTGCAGAGAGGCATGCTCAGTTCAGTGAGACGTGAGAGATTCTGAATCGATGGAGGAATTTCTTCTATCCCCGTATGGTGCAACTGTAATACTTCGATGGTGTCAGGAACATCTGGAAACACCTTGAGGTTTCCGGCAATCTCTGTTGAGAGTTTACGAAGACACGAAAAAGCCATGATTGATGAAGGAAATTCTTCCATCGCTGTATCACTAATATCGAATTCTGTAATGTTTCCCGAAACATCAGGAAAGCTTCTCAACTGTGACCCAAAATGGTTCAGCTTTGCGCATCCTGCAATTCCCAGCTTCTTTAACTTCTTGAGGCTCCAAATAGAGGATGGGAGTTGTACCAGAGCCCGGCAATCATTCAACGTCATGAAATTAATGGCATTCCCAATGGAAGAGGGGATCACTATCAACTTGGAGCAACCAGCTAGATGCAATTCCTCCAGACTAGTGGACTTCCCAATGAACGAGATCTTCGACATAGTTGAGCAAAAACAAGCATTCAGTGCCTCAAGATTAGTGACATTAGACAGATCCGGAAGTTCTTTGAGGTAGAAGGAATGAGTCAGGTCCATCAACTTCAGACATGGGAGCGGCTGCTCATATTATAAATTAAGGCAAAAGACAAAACCACGTTAATATATTTGAAATGCAAAGAACTTAATTCAACTGTAACGCACACATAAAACTACTTACAATAGGTCCTTCCCACAGCTTCTCAAGCTTGCTGTGCCTCATCACGAGTTTGACAAGGCACCGCGGTTGAAACTCACGAGGAAAACATGTCAGTGGAAACTGATCCCATTCAAGAAATCTAAGTTTACTAGCTCTAAATTTCAGACCCTGCGGTAAGAGAAGTTTGGTGTTTTCATACACACTCCCTCTACGGAATCTTAAGAACTGGAGCCTAGACATCCCTTTAAAGGCTTGCTCGTCAATAATTAAGTCTTCCCTGACCTCCGATAAGTCAAAATCTATTCCTCGAACAGATTTAGTGCCCTGAGAGTACTTAAATTAGCTAAAACTGATCGAAAAATAGTAGCAAGAAAAGACTGGATACAGTTTATATCAAAACTTACAGCATTTTCCTCGAGTACATCGCAAATGTCCTGAGCATCCACCAAGAACTGACGTTTCCCAGGATCAGAAACCGACTGTTTACGAACAATTTCTTTGGCCAATTTCTCCAGCAAATTATGCACCACCAACCATCTCCGCTCCTGTAAAGATATGAAACATTTATCCACCAACATTTGGAGCCCGTGGTTGACGTTCAAAAGACCGTCCGCAAGACACTCCACCACGTCATTAATGTGCCCACCTTTGAAAAAACATGCTATATGAAGAAACAATTCCTGAACTTCCTCGGATAAAGCATCATAGCTGAACCTTAATACTTTCTCAATCTCCCCATCAAGACTCATCCTTAGGCTAGGCAATGCATGTATCCACTGATCTCTGGACACTCCTCGTAGATATGCGCCAAAAACACGTAGACCCAAAGGAAGATGACCGGCAAGCCGTGTAACTTCTATGGCCATGTCCTCAAACCCAATTGACGGTGAATTTTGACGAAAAGCAGACAAACAGAGAATTTCAAGAGCTTCAGATGTAGATGGAAAACCCACTTGGTAAATATGGTTGATCTCATGTGCTACCAAAAGCTTTTTATCCTTTGTGGTGATGATAATCCTACTTTGAGGACCAAACCAGCAAGTTTTGTCAGTCATGGCTTCTAGCTGCTTTAAGTCATCCACATCATCAAGAACGACAAGCACTTTCTTGTCCTTCAGCCTTGCTTTTGCCACACCCAAATGACCTATTTTAAGATCTTTCTGATTTAAGGTCTCAGACAAAAGTTGTTCTTGTAAATGCAACATGAAGGCGTGCTTGTCTCGATAGTTTTGCTCAAACTTTCCTTTGATACTCTCAATAAAAGCAGCATGTGTAAACTTACTTGAGAACTCTCTAAATAAAGCTCTGGCGATGGTCGTCTTACCAATTCCAGCAGGACCCCAGATACCAACCATCCGGACTTCATCGGATTCAAAGGACAACAATGACTCTATCTCCTTGATATGAGTTCCAATCCCAACCAAGCTGTTGGAATCATTTGATGTTGTGGAATCATTGAACTTGTTCGAAATATCGGTAACAATTGTTTCAATCATGACCACATCATCATCACTTAAAGAAAAAAAAAAGATGAATACCTCTGTTAATTAGTCAGGACATAAATGACACGCACATCAAAAATATATCAACAGGACAAATAAAATTCACATGATAATGCCCCATATATATCTCTGCCCCAGATCTAGACAAACTTAACTCGCAAAAGTATAATTAATGATCCTACCTCACTTACTCGCTATAGTGTTTACCAGATATATATGCAATGAGATGTGTTAAAAAGATTAGGACCAATCAATCAAGTGGAAATAGAAAAGACTTACTAGTTGCTTGTATGGTAACCAGCGATTTGAGCCACAATCTGCAAAGCTTGTCTCCATCTCTCAACTTCATCCGTTGATTTCTCTGCACAAGTTTTATGAAAGACAGCTCCAAAGTCTCCCTTCTGATTTTTCACGTCAGATGGATCCACTTCATAGAAAATCACCTGCACGGTCTGCTTATCTTCTTCCCAACACTTCATGATCTGCACCAACTCGTTCAGACACCAGGCTGATGAAGCGTAGTTCCTCGTGATCAAGACAAGTGCAATTAACGATCCTCTTATAGCTTCAGTGAGCTCGGGACCAATCAACTTGCTCCTCTCTATGTCATTGTCTATGAAGACGTCGATTCCTTTCTCTTTGAACTCCTTCAGTAAGTAGCTGAGAAAGCCTCTACGGACATCTGGCCCGTGGAAGCTAGGAAAGACATGGTGTTTACATTGGCGAGACAAAGCAGAAAGAGCCATCAGACGAGCAGATCTGAAAATGTATTTCAAAAAAAAACAATCAGCGGAATGAAATAAAAAGATTTTAACAACTCGCAATCAAGTCTTTCATTACCATCAGGAAGATTCATGGAATTTTAATAGACTAAGACAATTGGGGAAACAAAGTCAACAAATGGTGACACATTCTATGATGAAAAGGCCAAAAGTTGACGACAAAAGCTGATATCCTAGTCATGTCTAGGCCCTACCATCGTTTGTAAGTTTCTAAGAAGTCAAGAACCTTTATTATTGTGAGACTAGGCCGCTTATTATCTTCACAGACACGCTGACATACATGTAGTTTCAATAAAAATGTCTCTTACACTGGACTGAGAAATATGGGTCGATGAATTGAAACATTAAGTTATTCAAGTTCCATACATCTTAGTTTATATAAGACTATGCAACTTCTTCAATCGATAGATATAAAAGAAAAATACTCTGTTTGCAGGAAAGAAAAGAACAAATTTTCAGAAGTAATAAAATATTGTGGTCACTCTATTTCAAAAAAAGGAGGCAGCAAGGAAAAAGAAACGCAAATTACAAGGAAGCAAAGTCTCCATCACTATCTAATTTCACAGATATGCAGTTTCATGGCAAAGAGAATCAATATCTCAAAACTGTAGTTGCAAAAGTCATGACTGAACAATCTCCCAAGACAGGTAATTTGATTGTTTCACATCCAATTCAAAGGTTCAGAGACAGATACAGTGACACTATTGATGCAACATGATGACACTTTTCATCAAAGCCTCTGAAACAATATACAAATATGGTGTTCTCCAATGATATTCAATTACAAAACTGAGAAATAAAGAATGATATAGAGAAAAACTCAACGAAACAATGTTCCAACGAGAATGATAGAAATAAACACACAGAGCAATAAATTTTTTTTATTTTAAACACAGGCGGAATCTAACGAATACTAACCAGTCGTGTGCCACTCAGAGAGATGTATTCGAGATCAAGGTCGCCGTCTGAAATGGGAAACAGAGGAAGAGCGTTTCCGCTGAGAACAGAGAGCGGCGATCTCCCGAGCTTATCAGTGAGATTGAAGTTCACAGGAATCTCCGAGTTTTGTGTTCTCGCCTCTGGTGGTTTCTGATTACTCTGGAGCTCCGCCGTGTAGCCGTACTTTTCTTTCTTGTATCACACGTGACCTAATGCTCATGTATTTCCATAAAAAAAGAACTGAATACAAACAAAGTATTGTTTTTAATGTAAAAAACATGGTAAAGGATGCAAAAGAGGATACAAAAGAGGATACTGACGATGCTCCTTGTAAACTTTTACTGCAAGATTGTCTCAAAGTCGAGACCAACCTTCTTTTTAACTTCAATCTCTTTCTAATGGATTGTATTTATCTTCAAACGAGTTCTGTTTCCTAGGTTCCCTACTGCGGCGGCCGAGAGGCTAACCAAGACAACACTCGAAACAAAACTGGACACTCATACGTTCTGCTTTTGCAGGTAAAAATCCGCTCCTCAGCCACAACATTAGCATCAGACTCTAACATAAACACAATAGCTTCCTTAACAACAGCTTTCATAGACAACCTAAACAGCAAGAGAACATGATCACTCATGTATGTATCGATTACAACACCGTATCTCGTTGAATTCACCAGAATCCACGCCCTCAACTCACTAATTTCAACCGCTTCTGAACCAAGAATCGAACAAAGAACACTATAGGAATAAGAAATTGGATAATCTCTCCATCCTCCAATCTCACTCTTTATCACACAAACAACGATTTCTCCAACACGGAAGAACCTTCAAGCTCGCTGCATTCCACAGATAGAACCGTAGGAAGTGTAAAACGTCGCGTTTTACCATCGAGATCAGAGAAGTTAACAGCGCCAGGGCAATCATTGTAGAAGAAGTCGGTGACGTCATCTAAGGAGAAACAGAGGTCACCGTCGCCGTTGTTCAGCTCTGTCTCACACGGTAACTCGAGCGTGTTTCTGTAGCTACTAAATGATCCGAGAAGAGGAGTGAGATTGAGAGTGCTTGGGCAACGAAGTGAATGGAGGACGAGAGCTTCCGGTGGCATGAGGTGATTTGGATCAAAAGGGCACCGAACTAATACAAGCAGCATGTGTAAACTTACTAGAAAGCTTTTTATATAAAGCTCTGGCGATGGTCGTCTTACCAATTCCAGAAGGACCCCAGATACCAACCATCCGGACTTCATCCGATTCTAAGGACAACAATGACTCTATCTCCTTGGTATGAGTTCCAATCCCAACCAAGCTGTTGGAATCATTTGATGTTGTAGAATCGTTGAACTTGTTCGAAATATCGGTAACAATTGTTTCAATCATGACTGCATCATCATCACTGAAAGAAAAAGAGATGAATACATTTTTCAAATAGTCAGGAAATAAGTGACACATACATGAAAAATATATCAACAGTAAAATGAAAAAATCACTTGATAATGCCCAATTTCTATCATCTTCCCCAGATCTAAACAAACTTAACTCGAAAAGTATAACTATTGATCCTATCTCACTCCCTCGCTAGAGTTTACCAGATATATATATATACACTGAGATGTATTAGAAAGGTTAAGACTAATCAATCGAGTGGAAATCGAAAGGACTTACAAGTTACTTGTATGGTAACCAGCGATTTGAGTCACAATCTGCAAAGCTTGTCTCCATCTCTCAACTTCCTCCGTTGATTTTTCTGCACAAGTTTTCTGAAAGACAGCTCCGAAATCTCCCTTCTGCTTTTTCACGTCAGATGGATCCACTTCATAGAAAATCACCTCCACCGTCTGCTTATCTTCCTCCCTACACTTCATGATCTCCACCAACTCGTTCAGACACCATGTTGATGAAGCGTAGTTCCTCGAGATCAAGAGAATTGCAATTAACGATCCTCTTATAGCTTCTGTAAGCTTGGGACCAATCAACTTGCTCCTCTCTAAGTCATTGTCTATGAAGACGTCGATTCCTTTCTCTTTGAACTCCTTCAGCAAGCAGCTGAGAAAGCCTCTACGGACATCTTTCCCGTGGAAGCTCGGAAAGACATGGTGTTTACAATGGCGAGGCAAAGCAGAAAGAGCCATCAGACGAGCAGAGATGAAATATGTCTTTCAGAAAAACCAATCTGCGATATGGAAAAAAAAATGATTTTTATGGACACAAATGTATTATCAGCGTAGTAACCCACTTATAGAAGTAAAGTATGAGAACTCCATCAAAGTCTTTAATTACCATCAGGAAGATTCATGGAAGGTGCTGTAGACTAAGACAACTGGGAACACAAAGTCTATAAATGATGTCCCAGTCAGGTTTAGGATCAACCATCGTTTGTAAGTTTCTAAGAAGTCAAGAACTGTTATTATCTTGAGACTGGGCTATTTTACTTATCTTTACAGACTCACATACATGTAGTTTCAATTAGAATGTCTTTAAGACAACAAAACAACTTCACTGGATAATAAAAGAAAAAGCTATGCTTGCAAAAAAGACAAAAATTTAAGAAGTAATAACAACCCGAAATCCATATTGTCGTTAATCTATAACAAGAAGGAAGCAGAAAGGAAAAAGACAAGAAAATTCCACGGAAGCAAGTAATCAAATCAGAAGTCTCCATTAATCAATTAAAGTCATATGACTGAACAATCTCCGAAGATGCTAGTTTGATTTTTTCTTCAAGAGAGAGATAGGAACTTAGAGGAGGACATGTGACTAACCAAATCAACATTTACAGCAATCCGATCAGTTCTAGTCAATGGCAATACATACAAGTTTTCTCAAACTAAATTCACACTACACAAATCTGTTATTCTCCCCAATGATATTCAATTGCCAAAAAAAGGATACAAAGAAAAAAATCTACGAAAGAGTGTTGCAGTAAGACCAAAAAGTACGAAAATTTGAAAGAAACAAACTCAATTATAGTTTTTAGTATTAACCTGATTTGATAAGCGTTGTCTGGGAAGACAATCATGATCAATAAAAGATCGGTAGCTACTAGCTGTCATAACACCCAAGCTCAGCTACCCTAAAGAGTTATCTGTCCAACACATAAGAACCTTCAAACTCGCTGCATTCAACAGAGAGAACACTAGGAAGTGTAAAACGTCTCGTTTTACTTACCATTGAGCTCAGATAAGTTAACAACGCCAGGGCAATCGTTGTAGAAGAAGTTGTTCCCGAAGTCTGTGACGTCATCTAAGGAGAGACAGAGGTTACCGTCGCCGTTATTCAGCTACGGTAAGTCGAGTGTGTTTCGGTAACTACTAAATGATCCGAGAAGAGGAGTGAGATCGAGAGGCTTCCGGTGGCATGAGGTGATTTGGATCAAACGAAACCGTCCTTGTGGAGAAGAGAAGAGTGGTCTAGAGATAGATTTTGCGAGAGGGAGTCTAAGGTGCGTTGACATTCTGAGATTAGACACTGTAGAGAGGAGAGTGTGCCGGAGAGCTCGCGAATCGGTGGCGGAGACGGAGGTATGAAGTAAGTGTTTTGGGAGATTGCAGAGGAGGAGGTCGGAGGAAGAAATTGGGATTAGAGTTTAGAGGAGGAGCTCGGTGGAAGAAATTGGGATTAGGGTTTTAGTAGTGAGGATACGACGGCGGTCGATCCATCCGGCAACGGCGAAGTTCACAGGCGAAAGGAGATTTTGAAAGAAATTGTTATGAACCGTTGCTGAGACGAGACTTTCCCTCGTACGAATTTAATGTTTCGGATTCAAGCCCATTTAGTCAGACCCATTAATCATTTCGTGAGGCCCATTGTCTTAGGAAATGCTTTTATTTTTAAAACCCACGTAGGTAATGTAGTTTTAGATTGAGAGAATTCGTGGGATATTCATAAGAGGCGACAAAATGTACAATATAGTCATGTTATATTACATATCTAGTGAAGTGACAGATTTCGTCTAAAATTGACGAATATAGTCCTGCAAACGCATGCGCGTGTGGAAGCCGACGAAAGGTAATAGCCACGTGCTTAATTTTGCTGTACTAAACCTATACATAAAATAGTCTGTCACTTCTATCACTTAACATCAAACTTAATTATTTAAAGCACTGTAATTTTTTGCCCGGTTTGAATGTAAGCTGCAAATTGCAAGCATTAGAAGTATCAGTAACAAGTGCAGCGGAGCTACGAATAACGGGGTAGCAGTTACAACAACAGATAATTCTCCATCTCTGAATAAACGTCAAAAATAAACTATACTATCGACAATGTAGTAAGGGTACATTGCCAAACAAACTGGTGTCCTCTAATTTTGTTTAGGTTCCACTTTTCTATGCGAGGGTGAATAAGTTTCCACGTATTGAGTGTTTGGTATGAGAGATATTGCACCATAGGGAATCTACGAAAGATATGTATTTTCAAAGACAAGAAAATAAACAAAAGCTTGGGTGTTGCATGACAAAGAAATGCATAAGGTTGGGTACAAAAAGGTTATCCCACTGATGGAAACTAGAAAAGCTTCATGTAGGGGGAATTAGAAAAGTATTTGAACTATAAGACGGTGCTTGTCTGAGGAATCCGCACCGGCAGGCCATGGAGCTTTGGAAACGGATGCACTTGACGTCGCAGATGCCAGGCAGATACAACCTCTTACCATAACATGGGGCATCAATGGTTGTTAGAACATGGAATTTCCAGATCCGGCAAGCAATCATCCAGCATTATTGCACGGTTGATGCATACATAACATGTACAACATAATAAGTAAGAACGTGGTTCCATTAAACCAAACATATATGACGGAATGGTGGTGTATGAGAAAATGCGAACAATAGACTATATTATACTCAATGTAGTATGGTCACATTATCAAACACACAAATGACTTCCAATACAATATGTTTATATTCTTCTATGTGTTGTTGCATAAGTTCCAAAGTGGTGTCGTGTAGTTGTTGTGAGAAAAGGGAAGTGGATCCAATATGGAAATGGATGGCGAAAAATGCTTTAGGAGACCCGAGAATAAACAAATGGTTAACTATACTAGATTACAAACATTATAGTATTGTAGTTGTTGTGGCGTATACATGCATTTAACATTTTCCAGACAATAATGTGCTTAGGCGTTTGTGGAAAAATACAAAACAATCAAATGTAAAAAACTATATTAATATAGCGGTATATTAAACTAATAGGATGGACCATACATAACTTCTAAATTAATTCACAAATTGAGCTGTCCGCTGCAGTAAAAAAAGGGATATTAGTCGCAAAACTTAGTAAAACCGATAAGAAAGGCATGAGTTGAGAAAGCACAACATAGGGGTTCCATCCAATAGATCATTACGAGTATTGGTCGGGGTTGAAGTTGAGAAGGCTACACATGTGAGTGAGGCACACTGGTTCAATCATTGTGTGGCATTACATTCCAGTGGCACAACGTTGCAATTACTCTGCAAAATGTAAATCATATATGTCAACCACTTGAATAAACTGTATGCCCAATAACAGAACACATTGATAACTAATCTTAATATACCAATTACACAAAATAAACCGTAGTCTATACTATTTCAATTAGGCTTATGGTATAGACGTTATTCTACTAAATAAATTGTGCAACATATCTGAAAATATGATAAAATACTAGTAACATATAGTACTAATAGTTTTCATAATATACTATAGACAGAGCATGCACAACAAACTTCACAATCCTGCAACCAACTATTTCAACTAACATTTTCCATTTAGTAGACACAACATGCATAATACGACACAATCACGCACGCAGATTATACTAAGCATGTCTACTATATCCAATACTATAGTAAAAAAGACGCATCCATAGCTATACAAGTGACAACTAACATTTTATATTTATTATAGACAAAGCATTCACACCATTCAACACAATAATGGAAGCACAATGTATATAGATCACACTATTTTAAATTATTTTGGGTAATTATACTACGAACATCTCTCATATAATATAGTCCTATCATCACACGACATAACTGTCTCCTCAACCCCTAACCGAGAACTTTCTGTTGGAAAGAAAACACTGAAACTGACTGAATCTGAAAAAATAAAAATGTTACCAATTTAATTTTTGTCAATACATGACAAGATCGGTTCGAAACTTAGACTATATGAAATCAAACCAAATTTACCTTGATTCATTGGCTTTGGAAAAATCGCGCTGGCGTGAAATTGAAAGAACCATTGGAACCTAACTTTCAATATCCTACTTATGCCGCACGACTGAATATTTCATCGTTGGTTTCAACTTTTCGGTTTTTGAACTCAAATTTTTACGCACTTTCTTCGAATCCCTCTTCTTCGTCGCTAGCAAAAATTTGAAAAGTAAAAACAATTTTTTCAATTTCCAGAATGAAGAGAAGAAGCACGCATTCACGTTTACACGCACAGAAAATGAGTATTTTAAACACTTTCCATAGCGATATATAATACATCATAACCAAAATGGTGTTATGGGTATAAACTTAATTCCTTTTTTCTTATGTATATGCGATTCAATTTCTCTTTTAAGATTCTTATAAATGTGCTAAAACAATCCTCAGAACTAAAACTGACTATGATAATTAGATCTTAGCATCCCAATATTGTTAGTTAGTTAAATATTTTTATTTTAAAAATTCTTGAGGAAATCAAACGTAATGAACCGTCAAGCTTCTAATCATAAAACAGTAACGTATTAAGACTAATACTTCAAAGATGGCAGTGTTATTGGATGTACAACCTTATATCATGTACAACAAACACACTCTCAAGAAATATGACTTCATATAAAGATCAGTGCAGTCATCCTACATTCTTCTTAACAGTGCTATAATATGTCTGTTTAACCAATATTAAAAGTAGATGCCTCAAAAAAAATAAAAACAAACAACTTATAGATCACACATTCCACAGACAAAATCATTAATCCCAGTTTCAGGAACATTCCCTCTTGATTAGAGACAGACCATCTCACTGATATGTACTGAAAATGCCCTCTGAATCACATGGTTGTGTCTGGTTTTCTAGTCAGAGAGCAATCAGTACGCCAAACCAGCTCACTGATATGTACAGTACTGCTAATGCCATACATAGAACAAAAGCCTATTTTGTAAACGACAATACCTATACGCAAAGATAAGATACACGGCCACAATACCTATTCTGCCCTCTCTACTCTTTCATCCATGTCGCACGGAAACCTGATTTGGTTAATCACAAACATTGTCAGAATCCAAATTAATATTAGTCACTGCATGAGAAAACAATGAAGCTCAAAATCGTGTGGGATTGTTGAAACCGTGCTGTTATCCCAATTCTTATCGTTAAATCAATAAGTTGCTTCTTTCAAGAAAGCTTACCTCTTAAATAGGTTCTTCTTCACATTGTTCCAGCGTGTAAGTTTCTCTATCTTGATGTCAGCAGTTTCATTGTACTCAGCTTCGTTGTGAGTATCTTCACAGCATCCTTGGTCATCATGAACATCAGGGTCTTCCAAGATTTGTACAGCAAAGTCTTTTACATCCCAGTATTTACTAGTGGTCTTGAACTCAAAATTAAGCTCGCTGAAATTCACACCTGTTTTAGGAAGGTTTAGTGAAATGGAAGATTTCAAGAAATACAGATGCTCCTTGGATCCCAGTATTGCGGGCAGCTTGTACTTGCATGATCCACGTCCAATATCGACGCCATTCTGAACGCACCGGATGTCGCACATCAATTTATTGTCCTCATCCTCCTCACTGGCATCCTCGTCCTCCTCATCCTCACTTTCATCCTCGTCCTCATCCTCCTCACTTTCATCCTCGTCCTCATCATATTGTCTATGAAGCAGCAAAAGACAAGCTTTAAATCTGAAGAATAAAGGAAGAGGGCTCGGATACAAATTGACAGTTAGTAAACCCTCTCTTGCTCGGTGATCAAAGTCTGCAGGCAGTTCTCCACCAGGTAAGAGCGCAAACTTGTAATCCGATTCCTCGATGAGTTCTCTCGCTGCTTCGCTCAGCTTGAAACAATTAGCAAAGCTGAGACATCTTTCTGGATTGGTAAAGAAGCCATCTATACTCTCCAGCGACTCACAGTTAGATGCATCAAGGGTTGAGACGAAATGCGGAATGTGGGGCAATGAACCAAGATTCTTGCACCCTTTGAGGTTTATACCTAATGTTTGAACACTGTCCAGACCCTCACCTTGGAAATCTGTTCCCGTATTGCTCAAGTCCAAGTCCAACTCTTCGATGTTGTCAGGAAAACTATGGAACACCAGAAGGCTGTTGCAATCTTCCAAGATCAATTCAAGAAGACTGGACCAAGACCATATGGATGAAGGGACTTCTTCTATAGCAGTATTGCTCAGATTAAGAAATCTAAAGCTTGTAGATATCTCTGGAAACGTTCTCAATTGTGTGCAGGAACTGAGATCAAGTGAATGGAGAGATTGCAGGTTGACGTTGGTTGGAAGGACCTTTAACTTCTTGCAGCTAAGCATGCTCAGTTCAGTGAGACGTGAGAGATTCTGAATCGAGGGAGGAATTTCTTCTATTCCCGCATTGTGCAAATGTATCACTTCGATGGTGTCAGGAACATCTGGAAACACCTTGAAGCTTTCCGCAGTTATTGTTGAGAGCTTACGAAGACACGAAAAAGCCATGATTGATGAAGGGAATTCTTCTATCGCTGTATTACTCATATCGAATTCTGTAATGTTTCCGGAAAAATCAGGAAAGCTTCTCAACTGTGACCCCAAATGGTTTAGCTTTGAGCATCCAAAAATTAACAGTTTCTTTAACTTCTTGAGGCTCCAAATAGAGGATGGGAGTTCAACCAGACCCTGGCATATCCCGACATTCAATATCTCGAGATTAATGGCATTCCCGATGGAAGAAGGGATCACAATCAACTCGAAGCAACAAGCGAGATTCAACTCCTCGAGACTAGTGGACTTCCCAATGGAGGAGATCTCCGACAGACTTGAGCAATAACAAGCATTCAGTGTCTTAAGATTAGTGACATTAGACAGATCCGGAAGTTCTTTGAGGTAGCTGGAACTAGACAGCTCCATCAGCTTCAGACATGGGAGCGGCTGCGCATATTATAAATTAAGGCAGAAGACAAGACTGCGTTTATAAAATGAAATGCAAAGAACTTTAATTCAATGGTAAAGCACGCATAAAACTACTTACAATAGGTCCTTCCCACAGCTTTTCAAGCTTGCTGTGCTTCATCATAAGTTTGACAAGGCGCCGTGGTTGAAACTCACGAGGAAAACATGTAAGCGGAAACTGATCCCATTCAAGAAATCTAAGTTTACTAGCTCTAAACTTCAGACCCTGGGGTAAGAGAAGTTTGGTGTTTTCATACAAACCCCGTTTCCGGAATCTTAAGAACTGGAGCCTAGACATCCCTTCAAAGGCTCGCTCGTCAATGATTAAGTTTCCCCTGACTTCCGATAAGTCAAAATCTATTCCTCTAATAGTTTCAGTGCCCTGAATGAACTTAAATTAGCTACAAATGATCGAAAAAAATAGTAACAAAAAAAGACTGGATACAGTTTATCTCAAAACTTACAGCATTTTCCTCGAGTACATCACAAATGTCCTGAGCATCCACCAAGAACTGACGTTTCCCAGGATTATCAGACTGTTTACGGACAATATCTTTAGCCAATTGCTCAAGCAAATTATGCACCGCCAACCGTCCCCATTTGCGTAAAGATATGAAACATTTATCGAACAACACATGGAGCCCGTGGTTGACGTTCAAACGACTCTCCGCAAGACACTCCACCACGTCAGTAATCCATTCACCTTTGAGAAAACATGCTATATGAAGAAACAATTCTTGATCTTCCTTGCATAAAGCATCATAGCTGAACCTTAATACTTTCTCAATATCCCCATCAAGACTCGTCCTAAGTCGAGGCAATGCATGTATCCACTGATCTTTGGACATTCCTCGCAGATAAGCGCCAAAAACACGTAGACCCAAAGGAAGACGGCCGGCGAGCCGTGTAACTTCTATGGCCATGTCCTCAAACCCTAATGAAGGTGAATTTTGACGAAAAGCAGACAGACAGAGAATTTCAAGAGCTTCAGATGTAGATGGAAAACCCACTTGGTAAATATGGTTGATCTCATGTGCTACCAAAAGCTTTTTATCCTTTGTCGTGATGATAATCCTACTTTGAGGCCCAAACCAGCAAGTTTTGTCAGTCATAGCTTCTAGCTGCTTTAAGTCATCCACATCATCAAGAACGACAAGCACCTTCTTGTTCTTCAGCCTTGCCTTTGCCACACCCAGATGACCTATTTTTAGATCTTTCTGATTTAAAGTCTTAGACAAAAGTTGTTCTTGTAAATGCAACATGAAGGCGTGCTCGTCTCGATAGTTTAGCTCAAACTTTCCTTTGATACTCTCAATAAAAGCAGCATGTGTAAACTTACTAGAGAGCTGTCTATATAAAGCTCTGGCGATGGTCGTCTTACCAATTCCAGCAGGGCCCCAGATACCAACCATCCGAACTTCAGCTGATTCTAAGGACAACAATGACTCTATCTCTCCGATATGAATATCAATCCCAACCAAGCTGTTGGAATCATTTGATGTTGTATAATCATTGAGCTTGTTCGAAACATCAATAACAATTCTTTCAATCATGGCTGCATCATCATCACTAAAAGAGAAAGAGATGAATACATCTGTCAAATAGTCAGAAAATAAATGACAAGTAAATCAAAAATATATCAACAGAACAATGAAAATTTTACATGATAATGCCCAATTTCTTCCCCAGATCTAAACAAACTTAACTCATAAACTATAATTAATGATCCTATCTCACTCCCTCGCTATAGTGTTTACCAGATATATACACTCAGATGTGTAAAAGAGATTAGGACCAGTCATTCAAGTGGAAAGCGAAAGGACTTACAAGTTACTTGTATGGTAACCAGCGAGTTGAGCCACAATCTGCAAAGCTTTCCTCCATCTCTCAATTTCCTCCGTTGTCTTCTCTGCACAAGTTTTCTCAAAGACAGCTCCGAAGTCTCCCTTCTGCTTTTTCACGTCAGATGGATCCACTTCATAGAAAATCACCTCCACCGTCTGCTTATCTTCATCCCTGCACTTCATGATCTCCGCCAACTCGTTCAGACACCATGTTGATGAAGCGTAGTTCTTCGAGATCAAGACAACTGCAATTAACGATCCTCTTATAGCTTCTGTGAGCTCGGGACCAATCAACTTGCTCCTCTCTATGTCATTGTCTATGAAGACGTCGATTCCTTTCTCCCTGAACTCCTTCAGTAAGTAGCTGAGAAAGCCTCTACGGACATCTGGCCCGTGGAAGCTAGGAAAGACATGGTGTTCACAAAGGCGAGGCAAAGCAGAAAGAGCCATCAGACGAGCAGATCTGAAAATGTCTTTCAGAAAAACCAATCTGCGAAATGAAAAAAAAGGATTGGCATGGACACAAATGTATTATCAGCGTAGTAAGAAGGAAAGCATGAGATGTCCAACCAAGTCTTTAATTACCAATCAGGAAGATTCCTGGAAGGAGCTGTAGACTAAGACAAGTGGGGACACAAAGTCCATAAATGATGACTTTACCGTAGGATGAGAAAGCCACAAACTTTAACTGAAAAAGTTGATGTCCCCAGTCAAGTCTAGGCTCCACCATCGTTTGTAAGTTTCTAAGAAGCCAAGAACCTTTATTATCTTGAGACTGGGCCACTTCTTATCTTCACAGACACACATCCAATGTAGAGTTTCAATATAATTTGTCATTTAACACTCAGTTGAGAAAGAAGCAGCTAGGAAAAAAAAAGAAAAGTAGGCAAGTAATCAAATCAAAGTCTCCATCAAAATCTAATTCCACAGATTAATTATGCAGTTTCATGGCAAAGAGATCAATACCTCATAATACACATCTTCATCGTGTAAAATGAACCTCGTTATGCGTTGTAAACAGCAACCCGGTGGAGTTTCATACTGATGATGCGATTTTTTCTCATCTATAAAACATGAATCTACAAAAAAAAAAAAATCAAATCGGTCAGTTTTTTGAGATTCAGATCATTTGAAGAATAAAAATCACACAACACTCGATCGGAGGCTAACGAATACTCACCAGTCACCACTGTGGTTCGCAGGGATCCTTTCCGCGGCCACGATTTGGAGGATTCCGATATTGTCGACGACATGACGGCAGCGGATCGATGGCCGGAGATGGTATCGACGTGAGAAGGAGGTGTTTACGGAGATTTTGAATTTAGATTTAATTTTGGGTGTTTTGTAAATTTGCTAATAAAGTAAGGGCATTTTGACATTTTTGCGTATTCCGGAAGCTGAAACTAAAGACGAATGCTTGTTGGATCCAAAACGTGAAGTGTGATGGGCCTTGGGCCTGCTTTAGTTAAGTCTTCTATTATTACTGCTAAACCTATTTACAAGGTATATTGTACCAGAGAGTCAGAGACACTAATGTATTTGCTTATGGAACAGATCAATCAAACAATAGTGTGATGGATCCTTGTTGGATCTAAAAATGTGATGTATGATGGGCCAATTGGGCCTGCTTTAGTTAATTCTTCTATTTATTACTGCTAAACCAAATTACAGTGTACATGTAAATCGTATTTGCTTATGGAACGGATCAATCAAACAATGTTGTTTCTCTATTTCTCATCGTCTAGAAGAAACAGGCTATCAGATACTGAAATTGCTTTCAAATTCTTTCGTGTAATCAAATTTTCAAAAGTTGGAGAAGGCGAAATCATCTTATAAAGATAACAATCACCCGGTTATACCGTTCCATATACATTTTATCATTCTAAAGAGACCTGATAATACTACTTTAGCATTCAAGTTTCAACAAGTTTCAGTACTTTTTTTTTTTCATTTCAAAAAACCATGAAGCTTATGTTCCATGAATAAAAACTCTACAACACAAACAAAAAAACATGATGAACAAAACAAAATTGGTTGAATTCTTCCAACATTTCTAAACAAAATCATCATTAAACTCGAAAAACACATAGCTTAATTGAGTAGCGTGACAAAATGCAACTACTTGTCAGACACTATAGCAGAGTGATTCGATGTCCAAAAGTAAATATCATCAACCTAAGTTTCACTCTTACGCAGACCATTTCACCAATACCCAATCATTTAAGCGACCAATCAATTAACAAAAATAAAATAGTAATCGGAGTAAAGACATTAAACGAGCAGACATTGTAAAAAAAACAAAAGTTCTTTGGCAAATTAACCATTATCCAATAACAATTGAAAAAAAAAACGCAAATGAGAGTCTAACGTCTCATTTTGAGCAATGAACAAACCAGATTTTGATTAACGGTAACTCTTCTGGAAACGAGAACGAGCACCACGCCCACCAAACTTCTTCGGCTCGCACCTCCTCGGATCCGCAACGAGAAGAGTCCTATCGTACCTTATCAAGATATCCTTGACCTCCTTCTTCGACTGCTCGTCAACGTACTTCTGGTAGAAAGCAACTAACGCCTTGGCGATGCTCTGACGAATCGCGTAGACCTGTGAAGTGTGACCACCACCGTTAACACGGATCCTCATGTCGACACCCGCGAAACGGTGCTTCCCTAGGAGAAGGACCGGCTCGTAGATCTTGAACCGGAGGATCTCGGGCTGGAAGAGCTCGATCGGGGAACCGTTGAGCTTGATCATACCGCACCCGGGCTTGCAGTGGGTGACGGCGACGGCGGTCTTCTTCCTCCCGAAGCATTGCACGGATTGTTTAGCTGGTTTCGTCGCCATGGCTAGGGTTTTATGATTCGGTGGTCACTTGCAGCAGCCGAAGTGATAAATGAGAAGAAGAGAAAACCCTAATGAAAGGTCTCCGTAACAAGCGTAAAGCTTTTTATACAAGGGAGATGTGATAATGGGCTTAGTTAAGTTTTCTAGGCCCATTAAATCTAAGGTAACTATGGGCTAATTATATGATTTAGGGCCTAGGTAAGATAAACCGGGTGGCTTTCAGCTTCATTCAGCTGGGTTACTTAAACCGGGTGGTGGCTAGGGTTTATGATTTTGGGTTCATGCAGCAAATTCAATACCGTTAGAGATTGCACTTAAGTTTGGAGTTGAAGCTAAGTTATGTCTGAGATTTATCACATTGACAGGACAAACATATATTATACAATGATACAACAGACAGATTTCATTGTATATAATAAAATGAGTTTTGGACCTCTGATGTTTTAACAATCTTTCTGCTACTAATTAATACTCTTCGGTTTCTTTTTAATTTACTAGTAGTGCGTTCTAATCTATCGAATATACTAACATTCCTTGTTAACCTCTAAGGCTACAAGGCTTAAACCAATCTTAATAACATTCGACGCTCGCATATTTGTGCTTAAATGCTGTTTAGTTGCCATTTTCAACAACAATTATTAGCTACCACTCGAATTAATGTAACGAATATATCACAAATAATATAGAGAAATTGAACAATATGTATGCCATTATTAGACAAATGCTTTTATCTGTTCATTGTTACATTTTCACGAAACTATATATAACATATACAATATATTTAAAATATGTTCTTGAAGCCTGTTATATTATACTAGTATTTGGTTTATTTTAGTGAGAACAAAAAATGGATAAATATATAGTCGCGCGTCATTATCCTTCGTCTTTTAGCTGCTCGATGAGCAAGTAGATATTCTCAAATGTTATGGGCTTGGCCAAGCAGTGGTCAGCTCCAGCTTCCATAAATACACTATTCTCGTCCTCATGTGACGTCAGTCCCACGATCATTGACGTCACCCCTAGGTCTCTTAGCTCCTTGGTTGCCTAACCAGTGAGAAAAAAACGACTCTATCATACTAGTGAATGATCAAGCCGGCCATTAAAGTTTCTTTTCAATATAATTGGTTAAAACTACTTCGTAAATTAATAGATTAGTATGTGCTTTGGTTCATAATGTTCTTGATTCAATGGTCGAAACTTGGAAGGATGAAACTTAACTGAACTATTTGCACAACATTATACGTGTTTAACGTGTTAACACTGGGAGTTTGAACTGACTTTCAAATTCCATATACATATTTTAACAAATGTTTAAAAATTGCTAGACATTAATTAATCATTTTTAAAGAATTATTTTTTGTATGAGTTATAAACGCCAATTAGATTTTAGACCATTTAAAAAAAATATTATAACTGATTTATCGTCTAGACGAGTGCATAGACGTCCGCTTATACCAAATTTCAGAACATTGATTTTGACTGCGTCAATTCATTTGAATTTGGTTATTGTTGGTCGGTTAGTTAACTAAAATTGACTATAACGCGGTACGTACCGAAACTCAATCCATCACAGGCATTTCATTATCCATGAGGATAAGGTTGAAGGTTTGGCCATCGCGGTAGAGGTTCACTGCCTCCTCACCATTTTCCGCCATGTAATTAAGGAAATGCTCCACGCATTTGGATGAATCCCATGTACAGTGAACGGCACGATCGATCATCATCAACGACCAAAACGCATAGTTTCTTAAATGTCTTCTTCACGACTTGTCCTGCCGGTACTTCTTCTTCTTCCTCCTTTGATTTACTACTGCAACAACACTTCACAACAATAACCGACAAAATTAACAAAAGCTGGTCATGTTTGTCTTGAATATATGCTATATATTGTATCGAATTATATAGAAACGGTATAAACAAGAGCATGCGTGTGTTTTTTTTTAAGAGAGAGAACAAGAGTATGTGTGTTTCGTGAGTGTTAGGGCATAATTAACACTAGTACCGATGGGGTCCTTAATTTTTTTTTTTTTTTTTTTTGTACGATTAAAAAAATAAAATTAAAAATGAACCAATCGCGGACCGCCGCGTGGCAGTTGGATCCGCGAACAGTGAAAATAACCGACTCTTGCTACTGCGCTTGCGCTTGTTTCCGCTGATTTTGTGTGTGCTTTAATATATATACGTATTAAATATACATGATTCAATCAACTAGACAGCAACGTCCCTAGACTCTTGCGTTAAACTGATGATGGACAATATAGACAATATATAATCAAGATGCACAGGAAGAAGACCGAGAAAATATGTACATATATACTTTAACCGAAGAAATTTCGCCAGGACATAATACACACTAGAATACATCGTTTGACTAGGATATAATTGTTTAATCAACTGTACTTACAAACATTTGAAGATATGTTACGTGCCAAATCTCTGTGCTATATAGTTAAGTAAATAATATATATACGAGAGAAGTATATGAAAGTCATGAACATAATATTTATACATACGGTGGAAAATAATTAATTCATCTAGATTATAATCTTTATTCTATTTTTCCCTTTTATCTATGAGGAAAATAATCTAAAAATTATTATCAACTATTTAAGGGATAAATCCTCCAAGCGTGATATCTTTTATTTGGCATTTCATATATTATCAAACAATTATTAATATATAATGTAAAATAAATATTAAGATATATATATATATATATATATATATATTTATATTGACCAAATGATACATATATCTACTGTTATTGTAATTTTCATTTTTGATACTAGTAATCTATATTTAAAATTCATTTCTACTAGTCCTACTTTAAAAGTTTAATTTCTTGACATTCCCTCCCAAAAAACAATGACTTCGTTACTGCATATATTATACTAGCTTTTCTACAACACACAACCTCAGTCATTTTGTTTGTCTGAAATTAAAATCTCAGAAGATATGGTATATAGGAAATGTTCGGACGATCTAATCGACGATCTAAAGTATGTAAAGGAAACAGCAGAGCTCAACAGTAGGCCTACTCAACAGTTAGATCCTATGTTTTTCGGTTCAAGCTCTCGAGCATTCAAGCATTGCCGAATCAAACCAATACGCCCTAAAAGTAATATAAAATATTGGTTAGCCTAAATATAGCAAATATGAACTTTCCTGAGATATATTAGATGCTTTGAAAAGTGAATTCATATTACATTAAACACAAAACAAGTTAACAACTCAAAAAGGTAGAATATAATCCCACTTTAGACACTGACACATAACCTAAGCTTGTTAGATTTCGACTCACGAGTTTTAGCTGCAAAAGGATACAAGTAAACTTTAGAGAACAGAGAGAAAAGAAAAGAATCTGTAAATTCATTCTACTGTTTTTAAAAAGCTAGAATTGTCAAATGCAAAAAAAGAGAGAGTAGATTTATTCGAATTTTAGTTATCTGATTGATATCCGAACAGCCGTCAAAATAATTATTACAAATACAATTGAACGTCTACCATCCAATGCGTAATCAAATCTAGCTAAGATGATATAAGCCGCTGAAATCAGAATTTACTCGTTTCTGCATAAACTTATCAATTTCAAAGTAAGATATGCTGTGTCTTCTTTATGACATATAATGTTGGAGAAAATAATATGAAGTACAGCGGATAACAAAAAGTATTATTTGACCTAAAAAAAACAAAAAGTATTATATCTAATAACGTTTATGTGTCTTGTATATGTAATTAGGACTGAGGGATATGAAATTTATAGGTCATTTATCAATTTACATACAAAAACAAAATAAAATCTAAAAGTTAAGCACTTCTGGAAAATAATATAAAGGAAACATAAATGTACAAACCAGCTAGATTCGCGAGATATCATTTTCTAAAACATAAGCCAGTCACTAATATATATTTTTTTCTCTCACTAATATATAGTTCAATTAACGTTATAATTATATATTCAACTAACATCAGCTACACTACATACATCATCTTAGATATCATAGTTATTTAAATTAAACTGGATCAGTTATATATATATATATATAGAGAGAGATATATATGTATTCAGTTAATGGTCGAAGTATCTATTTATTTAGTAAAATGAAAATTGTATATATATTTACTTTTTTTCTAGTAGAGGAAACCCTTATTTAAATATTTTATAAGCTTAAAGCAACAACTTACATGATTATATATCACGGACGATAAAGAACCCTAAATTCTAAAACACACACATGCAAGTATCTATGCATACATACACACTTAGACGTTATTATGTGTGTTTCCATAATATAAAATATATATCCATCAAGCATCCATGAGTTGGTTAATGAGAGGGATGATCTTGTCCTTGGTTAACGGTTTTGCCAAGCAATGGTTAAGTCCAGCTTCCATGAAAGCCCTGCGCTCCTCTTCATTGTCAGCCAGTGAAGTCACCCCAACAATCATTGACTTCACTTCCATTTCTCTTAGCTTCTTAGTTGTCTAAATAAAACCAACAAATTAAAGAACATAAGAAAGTGACAAGTATATTAACCATGAGGTTAATTAAATAATATGTTTATTTCCAAAAACTTAGTTTATTTCCAAAAACTAAGATTGTTAATTAATTGTACCGAAACACCATCCCTCTCGGGCATTTCTTTATCCATTAGGATAAGGTCAAAAGATGAGCCGCCGTCACGGTGGATGATTACTGCCTCCTCACCGTTATTCGCTGTCTGTGAAATACCCCCAATCGCTTTGATGATCTTCTCATGAATTATAAGGTTTAGTGGATCATCATCGACGATCAACACGTTTAGTTTCTTCTTTATTTTCTCGATATCTCCCATGGATTTTGTTGCCATCTTCGATTCTGTCTTAGAACAATCTTCACACAAAAGAAGCTAATTAAATAAATGAAACATGCGGTGTGGAAATTAACTTACAAGTGTTCGCATGCATGTGATTATCATTTGAACAAAAAAGAAAATTATAATTATCTTCTTGCATGCATGGTTCCGTGTTTGTATATAATTGTTTGTATATGCATACGTATTACATATGTAATCTAAAAAAGGTTAGAAGTGGCTTACAATTTGGATTCTAAAGAAGATTGTGAATTGTGTTCTAGGAACTTAGACATTGATCGAAATTTATAGTTGGAAAAGGTGCAAAAGCATATTTTCACGTCACTAAGAAAAGCATCTTTTACAGAATTTTGCTGGAATGTAATCTGCATTTTTGCAACTGAGTTGTTTTAACAAACTAATATGAGAACAATAAAATCAAAATGGGGAACAAATATTAAGAATACTTAAGAAATCACATGTGAAAATATCTTTAATTAATTTATCTAGATCATAACCAGATTCTATATTTGTTCTTTGTACGTATTAATTCTTTCTTATTGTTAATAAAGAAACTAATATAAGAATTTTATTTAAAACTTTTCGGCATAAGAATTGTAATAAAGGTTATATACTTTTCATTATTTAGTTTGTTGGGTTAAAGGTCTTGCTGAACGGTGAACAAGATCTTTATCAAATCTATGCTAAGATATAAAAGTAAAGATTCTCATGGATCGTTGAAGGTATGCTTAAGCAGATTAAGCATAGAACTTAATGCGTCAACATCAGTGTTCCTAAGCTGAGTTTGTAATGGCTTCTTAGAGCATTAATTAACTCGGACTCTTAATCTGGGGTTATTAACTTATGATTTTACTTTTTTTTTGTTTTTACACTTCTCGGCTAAAAATCGGTTTTTATATCTCTTATTTAAGAAACGGTTCTTAACTCTTTTTAGTTAAATTTTAAGAGGCGGTTCTTAACTTTTCTTAATTAAAAGCTAAGAAACGGTTCTTACCTTTTCTTAGTTAAAAGCTAAGAAACGGTTCTTAGCCAACCCCACTTTAAGAGTCCGGGTTAATCATGGCCGAGTTAATCATGGCCAGGACGAATATTTTGCTATTAATTTCGTATGAAACTTTTTGTACGTACAATCGTGGAAAATAAAAAATAAAAATATAGGAATTATTTTATTATGAAAATTGTCTTGTACAATCGTGGAAGATAATCCATGCTTGAGATATTTAAAAAATTTATGCTTCGTATTATTAGTTGTCTATTATTTCAACATTTTTAAACAAGTCTACACATGTTTTTTGTGAATGCTTGCATATTTTGAAGGAATTTTTAGCCAAAAATAAAAGTTTGAAAATAATCGATGAGATATGGTATTTAATATTTGTTTTGTTTTATTTAATGCAAAGCTGGACTTCTGCTCACGTTTTACACGAAATCTACGAAGCCAATACTTTTTTTTTTGCTAAATTTTGGCCGAAGCCAATACTTTCTTCTAAAGAAAAAAAAATATGGAAAGTTTTTTCGAAGTTTTTCGTATATTGATGACAGTGGTCGAAATGTAACATTAATAAATTCAACGTTAAGCTCAATTGTTGCGGCTCTTTTACCAAAAAGACAAATTATGGCTCTTAGATCATTTCTAATGTATTTTATTTATTTTTATTTTTAAAATAGATAAATTTTATTATAGATATGAATTTTGCTCTCATATATTTTTTTTAAAATATAAATTTTTAAATATAGAATAAAATATAAAAAAATGCTATTTTTTCTTTTATAAATAGAAAAAAAAATAGTAATCTCTATTTTAGAGATAAAAATAAAGATGAGTTGAAGTGATTACACATTGATTATCTCCCGTTTAGCGTTCATGCATAGATTATACGGAAAAATCAAATTTATCCTACCAAATATGCTTTCATAAATTCCGTCTTGACCAAAACCCGATCGAATCAAAGATTATATTCAGTGAGGGGGGGGGGGGCTAAGGCTAATTTTCAAAAACATGGTTTTTCACCAAAAAAAAAATTTACACAAGTTAATGAAATTGTAAATACACTAAAGATGTCTATTAAAAATGAATCTACTAAGAAGAACCAAACTTAAATGTAAAGAACATAATATATGAACAATCGAGCTCTCTCATTTCTCAAAAAGAAAAAAAAAACAATCGAGCTCGCTATAAATATATGTATACACTCATGAACTATTAATGTGTCTTGAAAACATGGGGCCCTAAATATTGGTGTCTTGAAAACATGGGGCCCTAAATATTGATTAAAAGGTGGGGGCCTGAGGCTGTTGTCTTTGCAACAAAGGGGTAAGCACGGCTTTGATTATATTATACTCCCTTTGTTTTAATATTGATGATCTTTTAGAAAGATTATTTTGTTTCAATTAACATAAAATTTTGAGATTTTAAGGTTAACTTTAACTTTATTGGAAACTGTTCAATCAATTAGATTTTACTGTTTTTTTTATAATTGGTTAACAGATTTTAAAATTATATCTTTAAAATAATTTTTTTAGAAAAATGTAGTTTTCTTAATCTTTGTGAACTAAAGCAAAACATCTATTATGAAACAATGGGAGTATACTTTATCTGTATGTGTCAACTCTAACCCGTGTTGTGCCTTGAAAATAATCGCTCCATTGTGATATATACAGTGTAATAGAGATTACAATTGATATATGTCAGTGGAATTTTATTCTCTGCTGTGGCAACAATAGCTCCAAGATCCCGACCAAGTTCCATTCGGCATACTCTTAGCCTTGTTTCCTTCAACACATGTACTATTATTTGCATTCATTTTCTATTATTGTTTTTTCCTACCAATGATTCGTGGAAGAGAAATATGTTTATGAATAATGTGAATTCTTTTTTTTAAATATTATTTTCTCCAGTGTTCGGCAATTTATTTATTATTGAAGTAGGATATAAGTCAAATAAGTTTTACAAGTGTTGCATTCTATATATTTTATAAGACAATAATGTGTGTATTGGTTTCTATAATGATTTAAAACAACGTGGCATATGTTTTAAGTATTCTCAAAGCAAATTTATCAGATTGTGATGAATGTTTAAATGAGTATAATAATACATGGATATTAATTAAATAAATAAAAGTAAGCATTTCAGAATTGTTAAAGTAAAGCTATATACAAAAATCACAGTAAAAGTTACCATTACAATTTGGATAAATGCAGATTAGCACGATAGTTCTGTTCCTAATAATTCATAAGATATCCCAAATTACTCATTAGAAGAATATAGGAATAGGATGGCAGACTCAGTTGCAAAAAAAAAGTATGCAGGATGGAGAGACTCACTAGATAAATAAAATCAACCTATTTGTAGAAATAACAATCCATAACCAGAAGCCCATTGGGTCCAGTACGAACAAGGTCTATATTACTAATGTATTTGCATACAAGTTTGTTATCTTTTTTTTTTTTTTTTTCCGTAACATTGTTACCTTCTATATATCAAAAGAGAAACATTAAACTTTTGAACCATCACACGTGTCATTACGAGAATCAATTTCAAAATCCTTAGAAAAAAAAGTTAGTCCACCTAAACATATAATATGTTTTTCATTAAACTAATCATATAATTAATTATTAATATAAAAATATTATTTATTATTTCTTTAAATAAAACAAACAGAATTACCTAATCTCATCAAAATATATGTGATAATTAATGATTTCAAATAATAAAAATTTGATAAAAATTTATACATCATCTATCATTTTTGTTTTATATTAATATTATTAAAATAAATTAGACAATCAAATTAACCAATTAATAAAAAAATGATTTTTTTATATATGTTATATTTTGAAATTTTAAAAACGAATATAAATTAATAAACTTTTAAGAAATCTTACTTTGAAAATTTGTGATCAATAATTTAATTTTTATATATTAAAAGATACAAATGTTCATAAAATTATATGAGTAAGATGTTTTATTTAATAAATATTAGATTAAATATATATATATATATATCATATATATTAAAAGAAAAACATTACAACATTTGAACCATGACACACGTCATCACGAGAATCAGTTTCAAAATTCTTAGAAAAATAAGCTGGTCTATCTAAACATATAGTATATTTTTCATTAACCTAAACATATAATTAATTATTAATATAAAAATATTCTTCATTATTTCTTTAAATCGAACATACGGAATTACCTAATCTAATCAAAATATATATGATAACTAATAATTTTAAATAATAAATATTTGATAATAATTTATACATCATCTATCATTTTGTTATATTATTATTATTTAAATAAATTAGACAATTAATTAACCAAAAGAATAAAAATTGATTTTTATATATATGTTATATTTTTAATTTTTTAAAACGAATATAAATTAATAAACTTTAAAATATCCCACTTTTAAAAGTTGTGATCAATGGTTTAATTTTTATTTATAACAAGATAGAAATATTCATAAAATTATAACAAAATATATATGTTTATTTATATTAATATCGTTTAAATTAAATTATATATTATACAAAATGTATAAATATTTAAATTTCAAAAGTTTTATTGAACAAATACTAAGAATTTAATATTTTGGTTTCAAATTTTTCATTAAATTTGTAAAAATGATTACAAATTAGTAAAAAATATTGAAAGTTTCATATTGAAAATTTTGTTATCAAAGTTTCAATTTTTTTTTGTTATAAAAATACAAATGATCATAAAATTATGTGAATAGAAATTGTTTATTTAATAAATAGTCATATTAATAAAATATACTATACATCGATGTTGATATCAATTTAAATTTAATTATAAACAATATAAATGATAAAAAAAATATTATTTTGATTTATTTACCATAAAATAATTTTAGACAACAATGATTATTTTGATTTATATGTCAGAATCAATTTAGTTTTATATATAATAGTCACAGACCTCTCACTAATTTAATATAAGTATAAAAACACGAATAAATAATAATACATAAAATAATATCTATATACAATATTCATTCCGCGCAAGGCACAGATATTAATCTAGTTGTTACGAAAGAGAGATGTAAATTTTAAAATTGGCATCTGAGATAATCGATTAGGTGGTCTATCAAAATTCAAATAAATTTCAATAGTGAAAGAATATAAAAATATATTTTATAATACATAATGGACATAAAAAGTTCACCCACTTCACCAACTAGAAATCTTATTATTATTCACATTTCAGTGTCTGCGAAATGCCTCAATAGACTTGTTTAGAACATGATTAATCGAGGGTTCTTAGGGTGAGGTTCTTATTTAAGAACCGGTTCTTAGTTTTTTTAGTTAAAAACTAAGAGACGGTTTCATATATTCCGCTAATAGCAACATTAATCCTAAGAGCCCAATTGGGTATCTTAATATTTTTTTAGTAATTAATGGTTGTTAAGAAATTGTAGTTAAGATACTCTTAGTTTTTGAGGTGCAATGGTAGGTTCTTAATTTAGGGTTCTTAAAGAAAAAATTTAATTAAACATAAAATTTATTTATTAAATAAAACATATTAAAAGATAAAATTTTAAACATAAATTAAAAAAACATTAAAACAAAGATTATTAAAACAAACGAGAATAATTTAAGAGAAACATTTGAGCTCAGCTGTTGTCTTCATCACGTCCAAAATTTACGCCAGAGATGTTCAACCAAATCAGCTTTCAGTTGTTGATGCATTTGTCTATCACTAATTCTTGTTCGAACACCCATCATATTGGCGATATTTGTCGGGATATCTGTAGAATACGTTAGATCCACATGTGAACTTCCGTTGTCTTCCCCTTGTTGGAACTCTAAAACATCATATTGCGTGTATCCATCTCGTTCGTCTTCTACTATCATATTATGGAGTATGATACATGCTCTCATAATCTTCCCAATTTTAACTTTATCCCAAAAAAATGCTGGATTTTTAAAGATGGAAAAGCGAGCTTGTAAGACTCCAAAAGCACGCTCGACATCTTTTCGGACAACTTCTTGATGTTGAGAAAATAAAACTGCTTTCGGCCCTTGTGGTATTGAAATAGATTGGATAAAAGTTGCCCATTTCGGATAAATACCATCGGTGAGATAGTAAGTCAAATGATACTCTCTTCCATTTACAGAATAAGTGACTTGTGGAGCTTGACCATTTATTATATCATCAAAAATAGGTGAGCGATCAAGAACATTGATATCATTTAATGTACTTGGAGGTCCAAAAAATGCATGCCATATCCATAGATCATACGAAGCAACCGCCTCTAAAACGATTGTGGGTTTTCCCGAACCACGTGAATATTGACCTGTCCATGCGGTAGGACAATTCTTCCACTCCCAATGCATACAGTCGATGCTTCCTATCATCCCGGAAAATCCACGTTGCTAATAAATATATTATTCCGTCCACAAAATTTTCCAAACATGACCGAGTAGTAGTTTCACCGAGCCGGAGGTATTCGTCAACCGTATCAGCCGTAGTACCATATGCCAAGACACGGATAGCTGCTGTACACTTTTGAAGTGTAGAGAGGCCAAGCCTACCAAGAGCATCTAGTCGTTGTTGAAAGAATCGAACTTCATTGTAGAGTCGATCAACAATACGCATGAACAATGGCTTGTTCATTCTAAATCGTCTGCGGAATAGATTATCAGGGTATGTTGGAGTTTTACTGAAATAATCATTCCACAAACGTAGATGGCCAACTTTCCGATTTCTTTCGATATAGGCTCGTTTCTTCCTCCTTCTCCTTCCTTCTTCTTGATTACCATAATCAATGGTAAAATTCTCGAAAACTTGCTCAAAATATTGATCGAAATATTAATCAAAGTTTTCATCATCTGATCCCTCAGGAGGGTAATGAGAAGCAAATGCCATATATTCGATCAATATGTAGAAATTGTTTTTGATAATTTTGTGTTTACAATGTAGAGAAGGAGAGAGGAGAAGATGATTTACTTGATCACGGAAAATCGAAGTGAAGAGAAGTTGTTTGCTCAGGGAAGAGAGGAGAGAGGAAAAGATGAATTGTTTGCCAATTATTTGGTGAATACAAACTATAAATAGAGAATGAAATGAGAGAAGATGACTTGTGCTCAGATTGCGACAACTAGAATCACATTTACAAGAATCACATGTTTGGTAATAACCTCTCGTGACACTAGAATCACATGACAACATCACAACACTACAAGCTTGACATGTCTGGTTTAAACTCCCGTGACACTAGAATCACACGACAACATCACAAGACTACAAGCTTACCACTTGGTAATAACCACCCTTGACACTACAAAACAGAAGACAGCTGATTGACATGTTTGGTAATAGCTCCCGTGAGACTACAAAACATAACTCCCGTGACACATGAAAACAGAAGAGCACAAGAGACTGAACTTCCTCCACCGAGACTTCATGACACTGAGCTTCTCCGTGAGTACACTGCTACACTCTTCTGCACCTGGGAAACCAAGAGAAGAACATGAGACATAGATAGCTATAACAAGTATTTATATGATTACTAACTAGCCTCTTTATATCAACCAATCGCCAAGACAAGAAGATGAGACAGCGAACAGAAGAACAAGCATTTATATAATTAATAGTCACAGTCACATTACAGCCATAAGAAGAACATGGAAATAGAGCACTGAAACTAAAACATGAGAACAAGACACTGAAACTAAAAACATCACCACAAGACACATAAACTAAAAATTAGAACAAGAACTTAGAACATCGAATTTCCTTTTTAGCCTAGAACTAATTTGAGAGCAACTCAGTAACCATATTCTTCTTCAAAGCCTCTTCACAGTCAAGAAGCGGTTTTGTCTTTGCAAGTAATGAGTCAAGTAGCTTCATTTTTGATAACTTCTCCTTCATAGCCAAATCCTGCATCTTAATGTTCCACATACTTTGATACTCAGACAGCGACTTCCCGTGGGTTGAGTGAAAAACAGAGGGACTTGTGAGGAACAGAGATCGACACTGTCTTGCACATAACCAAAGACAGTGTGTTGCTGACTTTGAAGAAGGTCAACAAAGTTTGACGTCGGATTATATGGATTGGAATCATATCCGAATGTGCCAGGAGAGGAAGAAAAGAAGAGAGAAATAAAAGAACTCGGTTTTTGACAGAAGGAAGAGAAGAAGAATGTGTTTTTGATAGAGTTAATACAAGAAGACTGTGTTTTTGATATAGTTAATACAAGAAGAATGTGTTTTATAGAAAAGAAGAATGAAAGGAGCATTGATCAAGGCGTTCATAACACTCAACCAATTGGAGTTGACATCTAGCTAACTATTTATTACCTATCTTAACTTCAATCTAACACTAACCAATTCATTAATTACCGAGGATTCAATTCACACCAGAACCACATTCAATTCATTTCACAATCTAAACTAATTCAGACAAAAACCACATTCAAATCAATTCACAACCCAAACGACATCACACAAAAATCACAATCTATTCACATAAGAATCAATACACACAAGTAACCAAAACATTAACTACCAAGCTTCAATTCACACAAGAACTTCCATCTATTCATTCCAGGACACAATCTAATTCAATACACACAAGAATCACAATATATGTAATATCAGAACATAATCACAATCTATTAATTTCATAACACAATTCAATCACAATCACATTTCAACACTTTCAATCTATCTAACAGATCAAAAGATAAACGGTTTACATGTTTTGCAATTGGAACTTGTCGCTAGGTGTAGTCCTTTGCTTAGACCTTCCAAGCATGTCTCATGATCCGTACATCTCAACACAAAAAGAAAACAACCCAATCGAAATGGATCAGAGGTGAACGATTTATTAATCAGGAGACATAAACAAACAAATGAGACATAATCAAGAGACATAGCTTTACCTTTCGATTCGACCAATCAACAACAATCGCCGTTTTGATTTCGTCGAGGAGAGCCACAGAGAGAGACGTCTATGCTTTTCTTCGTCGTGGAGCCGTCGAGGAGAGCCACCGTGAGATCAAAAGGCACTTGAGCGGAGTCGTAGAGGAGAGCTAGAGAGACGCGGAGCCGTCGAAGAGAGCCACCGTGAGATCAAAAGCGCAGAGGCGGAGTCGTCGAGGAGAGCCACCGCGAGATCAAAAGCGCCGAGGCGGAGTCCTCAAGGAGCCGTCGAGGAGAGCTAGAGAGACGCGGAGCCGTCGAGGAGAGGAAGAGAGACGCGGAGCCGTCGAGGAGAGCCACCGAGAGATCATCGACGACTCGTCAAGGATCACCACCGAGATATCAAAAGCGGAGAGACAGAGTCGTCGAGGAGAGATGGAGAGACGCGGAGCCCTCGAGGAGAGATGGAGAGACGAACAGTCCACCGACGGAGACGCCGAGGAGAGCCATCGATCGAAATACATGCAGAGTCGCCGAGGAAAGCTCGAGAGACAAAGCGTCGTGGAAGAGAGGGAGAGAGACGAGACGCCGAGTGATTTTTTCTCGAGAAATAACGAGAAGAACGCGCAAAGGACACGTGTCCCACAAGACCCGGCTCTTTATGGCCCCTAATAAAACGCGCTTCTTCACATTAATGTTAATTTTCTTTTTTTTTTAAATCCTAATAATACTAAAAACTCCACTTAAGACCTTGCGTTAATTATGATCTAATAACCTCATCCTAAGAACCCTCACTAATCATGCTTTTAGAACTATTTCTCTCCTTCAAATATTAATGATTCATTACCACAGTAATATATGGCGACCAGAATTTTTTCGGAAAAGTACATTGACACATATTATCAATCGTAGCATGTAAATATACATTAATAGTTCATGGATTTATAACTACGGCGCATCTCTTAGTTGAATCATTAATCTCGAGTAGAACAGAAAACCATATAACAATCACTCCAAATATTACATGATAATTCGCACACATACATGAAAAAATGACTAAACTAAGCTAATCAAGGTACAACAAGCAGAAACATCAAACCGCATATCCGACAAGAAAAGTTTCTTAATTATGCTGATCAAATGTATTAATCAACAATGCAAACTACAAAAGGCAAGGCCTTGACATTTAACTGAAATAAATTCACTTAGATTAGATTCTAGAAGAATCCAAGAGCATGACGGTACTAAGGTTCATTGGGTGCATATACTTGGAGGAACCAGTGAGGATCTGATTAACAATGATCCTATTAGCTTTCTCTGTCGGATGGAACGCATCCCAAAATGCATATAAATCTCTGTTTGGACATAAGTTCGAGATTGGAGTGCATAGTCCTATGCCGTTGTACGGTCCTTGTCCACAACATGCCACCTTTGATGTCACAAACCCTACACACATATATACATGCATATAACGATTCAAATCAAATGGTATTTATTAGAATATATAGAGTACTTATTTGTTGTATAGGATCCAGACATAAATAAATGCTTTCAACTACCACCAATATTTTTGTATACATGGTTTTATAATACTTTAGAGTTAGATTGTTGGGGGAACAACTTTTCAAATAGAACTATTTAAAGACCAGACAGTTAGTGTTATTAAAATTCTAATAAAATGATACTGCTATGCATACAAACCGACACATACGTATTGAATACTTTAGATCTATATAGTATCTTTTTATTTAAAAGTGTGAAGTGAAATCAAATTTTTTGCATAAATGTAACAACATGCATGGAAAAGATGGTCCTACATAGTTGTCACTGGTCATGCTCATTTATTAATTTTCACGTACGCATTCAATCAGACATAACTATCACTACTCCTCCAAAAGTACTCCCTGTGCTTAACCCGGAGTTTTTAGGATATGGTTCTTGACGGAAGTTAAGAAACTGTTACTTAACTTTTAACTAAAAAAAGCTAAGCATCAGTTCTTAAATAAAGACTTTAAGAACCGGTTCTTAGTTTTTTTAGTTAAAAGTTAAGAAACAGTTTATTAACTTCCGCTAAAAACTCCGCTCTAAGAACTCCGGGTTAATCATGGTCTTATATCATTAAATCTTTGACAAGCTTGAGTCAACCTCACTAGTCGAATCTTTGATTGAGTTGTTACTTTTCATAAATTCGAAACCAACAACAAAAACCATTTGAAATATATCAAAATATCTAATATTAAACAGTTAGCACTACTAGCAAATTAATAAGAGATGAGTTATAATTACCGAATTGTTCTGGGTTAGTTAGATAATCCATGTTCATTTGATAGGCATTGGCTGCTACAAAAACGTCCTGACCGATCTCAGCATTGACTGATGCGATCAAATTAACTAATTGCGGATTGAACAAAGCGGCTGCTGTTTGGAGAGCACCATAGCATTCGCCATTTCGGCTATGCTGAGCCAGCTCCGCAGGTGCACATCCCATTGCACCAGTTCCGGTTACTAGAACCCGTCTTGCACCCAACTCATAGAGTTTCTTTTTCAATGAAGACAAAAGAGAAAAAATATTTAATCATGTACTATGAAAAGAGAGGTTGATTGTTTGTGGTTTTTGATTTAGTTTTTGGTTTTTGCTTTTGTAGAAACCATTTTTCATCCAATCACGTTTTTGGTTTTAGTTTTTGTTTTTATAAAAACCATTTGAGTTGCCAATCAAGATTTTCAATAAATAGATTCCCTAAAATTTAGGGAAACTAGTTTTTGAAAAGTTTAACCAATTTATGAAGAAAAACCAAAAACCAAAAACCAACTTTTGTGAGCTTTTATGAAGAAAAACGAATTTTGATTTTTTTTTGTAGAAACTACTACATTATAATTAATTAATAATTAATAAATAATATTTTCATAAAAATTAAAATTATCATAAAATATTTTGTACATTAGATATCATTTAAACAATCATGTGAAATATATTT
>NC_027752.1:45619276-45647798 GCF_000695525.1 Brassica oleracea var. oleracea | reverse complement strand
TCACAGTATTTTGATAAATTTCAAATCTAAATATTTATTTATATTTTATTATATTATTTTAAAGTAATGTAATTAATTTTTGAAATTTTTTAAAAAATACAGCAAATCCAAAAACCAAAATCTAAATCTAAAAACCAAAAACCAAAAACCAAAAACCAAAAGCTGAAAACCAAAAATCAAAATCTAAAAACCAAAAGCTAAAATCTAAAAACCAAAAACTAAAACTAAAAACTACTGAAACAATCATCACCTAAATCATTATCACGTATGTATATATTTTTTTCTTTTAAAAAGAACAGAAATTAAATCTTCCCCATATTTCTAAAAAATTCCCCATCATTTAAAAAGAAGTTATGTCCCCTCAAGAGAATATTGTGATTAATTTATTTATTTTTGAGAAAAGAGAATAATGTCATTACTATGGTGATATAGCGCAATAAATTATCGAGGGGTCACTTGTTAAAGGCATTGTCATGTACTGAGACAACACATCAGTAAGCTCATTGGTAATGCAAGAATCAAGATTCCATGATTCTAGCTAGTTTCGTCTGAGTCACCAATTTATTACTATATGGCAGCATGGCATACTTTATAATTCAGTGCTATCACGTGAAAATAAAGTAGAGAAGAGCTGATTAAGTTATGTTTTAGTTGTCCTTACCCTAAGGATTTTTCCGTATTCGGAAATGAGATAAACAACGTAGTCCGGTAATGTGAACTGGCGAGAGCGAGCAGAGAAAGGAATGAGATAATAGTTGTTGACGAAATCGTTGCCACCGAGTGTGATTAAGACAAGAGCTTGATTAACTAGCTGTTGTGTAGCTTCTGGTCCGATCAATGCGCTCACTCGTTGCTGGTACTGTTGGAAGTATTCGAACTGTCTAAATATTCTAATTATGTTTACCTGCCAAACAAAAAACATAATCTATGAACGAGTTGAAAGACAGCAATTAAACAAGAATTACAATGAATTAATACGATATTAGCTCCTTGAACCCAGAGTCGACGTACCAAAAATAAAACATTTTTTCAAAATTTCCGAAATTAATATACATAAACCTATGGCTCCTAAATTACTAAACCAAAATTTTTATTAAGTTTTTTTTTACTAAAATGGCTAGAACTTCCAAAATTCCAGGACCGGTTTGGCTTAAACCTAAAAAGACTAATTTTTAAAAATATTTATAGTTAAGCCCAAAATGACTAGTGTTTTTTGTTTTTGTTTATTGCATTTAATTATTATTTTTGCTAATTTTTATTGCATTTAATTTGAGAATTATCGAAGTTGCTTACAAATTGAATTCCAGTGTCGTTGAGGATTCCAATTCCAGCGGAGGCAAAATTAGCACCGACAAGAAGATTTTCTCCGGTGAGCTGCGGGCTAAGGTACGGCAAAGTCGACGGCATGCCTATAGCTTCACCTAGTAGAGATAAAAAAAAACATTAAACCATGGTTAGGGATAATTAAAGAACATATTATTATCTTATAACCTTTCTCGAACTAATTAAATATACTTACTGATAATGTCGGGGATGTTGAGGCCGTTAGAGAAACGCCCAGTGGGTCGACGGGTCGGGTAATCGATACCATACGGGTAATTGTCGGCGCGAGCAGTGGTGACAAGGTAATCGTTGTTTCCATTGTCGACCAGAGAATCACCAAAGACGTAGAAAGCCCTAGATTTAACTTGTGGTGCAAGAAAAGTAACAATGAAGAAGAGTGATATTAGAAACCCTAGTGGAGAATAATTAATATCCATAGTTATGGGCAGAGATGTGATTAGATAACGAATGGGGAGAAAGGATTTAAGTTGACGAATACTATGAGAGCATATGGTGGGTTTTATATATAGACACGCTGACAATGGATATGTAGGTTTCAATAGTAACGTATACATATATGTTATATATGTGTGTATGTTTTAATGTGTTTTGCTTTTTGGTTGTGAATTTTAAGACGAGAGAAAAACATTAATAGAGGCTGCCAACTGATACACTATGATCTTGTTTGTTGTTTGGATGTAATAAATGTTCTAAATGGAATCATTTTTTACCCTTTCAAAATTTGATTGAATGTTTATACTGAATCACATGTATTATCTACAACCGATGAGTAAATTTTGGATCCCACTAGTAGTAGAAGAGGAAGCTGGATATGGAAAGCTATCTGTAAGTTGAGACCGATAGCTAGATCAATGGTGCACTGTGAGGTGGGATCAGGGATTACTGCTAGTTTCTGGCATGATAACTGGACTTCCCTTGGTACGCTGATTGAGCTAGTGGGGAAGAGAGGACCGCAGATAACCGGCCTGGGCATTAATGCAGTAGTGGCGGAGGCGTTAACTAATAATGGCTGGTGGTTGGATCGTAGCAGAAGCAGGAGTCCTACGATCTTGCTTATTAAGTCTTGTTTACCGAATGCGCAGGAGATTATAGACTCGGAGGTAGATGATACCTATGTGTGGTACCCGGGAGCAGATCGTGGCTCAGGTAATTTCTCTACGAGTGAGACGTGGAGAGCCTTGCATCCTTATCCAATAGAATTGTTTTGGCATAAGGCTGTGTGGTTTACTGATAGAATTCCGAAGCATGCTTTCGTGGCGTGGGTGGCGGCTCGGAACAGAATGGTAACGAGAGATAGGCTTATTGGATGGGGTCTCACGGTTCCTTCCAATTGTGTTCTCTGCTCAGGGCACGATGAGAGTCGACATCACTTATTTTTCGACTGCTCCTATAGTTCTCAGGTCTGGACTTTCTTCCTATCTCGATTGCAGCTCACTCCGCCTCAAGGCTTTGAGGATGTGTTGCGTTGGCTGCTAGCGCCGTCGCGTGATAAGAACATGGTTTTGATAGTAAGATTATTTCATCAAGCAACTTTGTATTTAGTTTGGAAAGAAAGAAATAGCAGAGTTCATAACTCGGTGGAGAAGCCTCCAGGGGTTATTATTGCAGAGATTCAACAGATTCTGAGACTCAGATTGGATCCGGTGGCTCGTAGACAGACACTTTTGCCAGGCCAACCTTCGGTCTTGGTTACTTGGTTGTCTTTTTTTGCACTTTAGAGTTTTCAAGCTTTTTTTGTGCAGTTTGGTGATTGTAGTTTCGAACTGGACCTGTTTTGGGTGCCAAGATTTAATAAAAGGTAGTAGTTTAAAAAAAAAAAAAAAAAAAAAATTTGGAATGACTAAGTATCTGCATCCAACGAACAATGGTAAGTTGCGGATTTCCACAACATATATGTGAGAAACTACCATGTTTAGAATTATTTGATTCTTTTAAATTTTTTGTTGTTCTTGGTCTCCATTTTGTGTAGTGTTGTGTGTTTACCCTAATCCCAAATCAGGGTGTTATGGCTGGACCGGGCTCCAATGAAACTTAATTTATATAGCCAACCATGGGTCCATTTCCAACTACTCGGTTAGTTAAAATGTGATAAATATCCAGTATCCTCTCGCTTTTTCATGTCATGGGTTATACATGATTCTTTAAAATTTTGAATTAATATTTAGAAATGCTCATGATGGCTGGATAATATCTAAAACACTACAGTGAGATAAACAGCATCCTCATGTCAAACGAATTCCATCTATAAGTTCAAAAATCGAAAGTTAATATTGGTAGATATTTGCAATTCAGATAACAAAAAGCTTTACAATAACATGATGTGGTTTTCTCCAACCAAATGCATCTTCTTTCATTAAATAGTACAGTTAAAATAAAATGAAAATATAAATAAAGTATTCTGGAAAAAGTGTACATAACGATTAAAGCCATTAATGTGAATGGAATGGGTCGTGTTCAATCCCATGCTTTAAAATTTTTTTGTGTATTTTCAAGTATAGTTCTAGTTTCTGTGTGTAATGCTTTATATGTTTTATTTTCTTGAAATGATGCGTATATGCTTGATAAGTCGACTAATATCATAAACCATTTGATGTATGCATTAAATTAGTAAAAGAAGAAATCTCGTATAGTCGCATTACACTACTTTTGTTACTTATAATCCACATATTAACAACCATTTGATTGATGTCTGCATTAAATTAGTAAAAGAACGAATCTCACATTACACTACCTATGTTAATTTTTTTTTGATCACACACTACCTATGTTAATTAATCCACATAATTACACCTTGCGTTTGTGTCACGTTTGTTAGTGAAGAAAATAAAAGAATTGGATTAAGAAAAATCCATACGTAATGACAAAATTCACAACTTCTGTAAATACATTATTCAAAAATAAAACGTTTGTTTTGTCTTGTTTTTTATATGTACTTCTCTATATAAAAATAATAATTGGAGAGAGAGGTATAAGTGAAATTAAGAGATCTACCAACTCGACCAGCTCACATATCTTAAATTAACATGATGAAGCTACCCTCTCCAACTGCATCATGTTCTATGATTTCTGAATAAAGCATAAAAAGGGTCAATGTCATCTCAAACCAACATTTTCCGGCTATTTATTACTTCTTTTTTTACCCTAAAGTTAAAAAAAAATTCAATGTATTTATTTGAAAAGCTATACAGTAAAATTAAATGATATCCCATATTTTAGATATTAATTCTCTTAAAAATAAAAGAATTAAAAAAACAGTCCAGCCACGGCAGTTTTTAGACAAGCCCATTAGTCGAATGGTTTAGACCCAATAAAGAAAACTTGATGGTCGTGCTCGTGGACTCAATACCTTCGACTTGGACCTGATGTTTCATGTTCTGGATTCTGCAAAGCACATGATAATCCTGATGCATAAGCTTCCAAGTTTATTTTTGGTAAAATTTATAAGCTTCCAAGTTTATTTTTGGTAAAATTTATAAGCTTCCAAGTTAGTTATTAATAAAGACATTTGTGCTATGTTTCTAGGTACTAATCTTTGTAAAAACTACTTTAGAGATTAGTACCTGTTAGAGATATGAGATTAAAAGAGGCTACAAGTAACCAGAACAAAGGTGAAATGATCAGAGACCAAACAAAAGCAGGACACTGTTATTAGGGTGTTCACGTTTTCATCGTGAACCTAACTTCCACTCTTTATTCCAGTTGTTCATATTACTCTCGTCTGAAAGTCAGAAAATTGCAAATACACTAGCATGCAAAGGATATGAATCTCTCTAAACATGTGAATAATATATGCATATAAAATATAGTAAGAAGTATACAAACTAAAGTACTAATCCGCACATGCATGCAATGACATAATAATAGAATAAAGAAACAAACAGAGAGCCAGTTGGGGAAGCAGCCAAACTAGAGGTGGGCTACACATATCAATGTCCCCATTTATCACGTATCTTCCACTGAAGAATCAGTCAAACTTTCTCAAAACTGATAAAATAAACAAACCATATAATAAAGTTTATAAAGATATGAATAACAGTCTTCAGAGAAGAATCATCTAATGAATAACAGTGTTCATAGAAGAATAGAAGAATCATCTAATGAATAACAGTGTTCTCTACATTGTCTGGAGACTATCTAGACTCTTGAGTCTCAGCGTAGGAGACTTGGTTACTCGTAAAAACGTGAAAAGTAAAGCACAATGAACGCATGGACAAAACAGAAGGGGTCCATGTGGATGTGGTTGGAGACTTGGTCTTCATTTTGTAATATTCTATACTTCTAGAATGACTATCTAAAAAAAACGTTAGCTTAATGGATGTATACATTGACTTTGTTTTGTATCCATCCTGGGTCAAAGACTCAAAGTGCTTCTTTAAAGATTCCACAATCCCATTATCCCTTTCAATACAAGAGGAAAAAGGAAGAAGTCACTTTATTCATATCTTGTTTATATATATACACATGCAGACCAACTACTCTGTCCTTCATTCATCAATATTCCTATCTGCCTTTATCTCTGTTCTATCTAAATAGCACTGAAACATCTTTGAATTCCTTCCAGAATGAATATCGTAATCGAACACAACCCTTCAAGCATAAAGTTATCTGAACTTGGAGTCATGTCATGGCCTAAGTAAGTATCAAACAACTACATATTCTGTTTCTATCCCTCATCTTACTGGTTAATAACATGACGAATTTTTATAGGTGGTCTTGTCAGCCGGGGAAGTATGCATTGGTGTTTGAAGAAAGAGAGACGTGCTATTTGGTGAAGGGAAAAGTGAAGGTGTATCCAAAAGGGTCATCATCAGAGTTTGTAGAGTTTGGTGCAGGAGACCTTGTCACCATCCCCAAGGGACTTAGCTGCACTTGGGAAGTATCTCTTTTCATCGACAAACACTACCAGTTCGATCCTCCTACTTAATTTTTCCTACTTACAATAAAGTATAGAGACAAACCAAAAAGACAATGCTTAGGATATGTACAAAGCTCCTCCTGATTATGTTTCTTTGTTTGCCAGAACTATAATCTCAGAGTATAAGCCCTCTAGCTAGTTCAAAGAGACTGAGATAAAGGGGTTTCAGCTCATGAGAGTAACTGTATTCCTAAGCTTGAAGTAATCAAAAAGTTAATCTCATGGGTTAACAGTTTGTTATATCTTGTTCCATCACAGATAAGAGTTCCAGATTCGTGCTAATGAAACTTGCTAACTTAAGGATTCCAAGTAAACTGAGATTGTTCTTTATTCCTAACCGATCATTATCAAAGATTCTTATTATGAGGCCATTGGTTACTATCATTAACAAGTAACAAAAGAATTGAAATAGCCCTTTGAATGATATAAATTTAACATGTGAAAGCATATATTCTAGCAGTATTGCTCCCTGACTAGATAAAGTAGAAGAGGATGTGCTCACAAATCTAACATACTAAATTTCAGTAGTAGCAGCATCTGGTACTCCATCAACAATTATTGGTGCTGATTAAAAAAAAGAAAATTAAGATGCTACTTTAGGCTGTATACAAATAAGAACCATTACACTTTTTGTATTTATAGAAACACAAATCTCTGTCAGGCATATATTCTCAACTTACAGAATATCCATTGTTGCCTTAAGTAAGATACATACTCTAAGTTCCAAGATGAATGAAAGCTAACCTTTAGGATTCCAGGAAGATTGATTTCACTGAAAATCTATAAAGGGCTCAAAATAACAATTTGGTCCATGAACTCAAAAAGGGGAAAGCAGCAACTAGCCTCCTCAAGAGCAATGGCTTCTCATTGAACTGTTGCTTTGTACGAACATTCTCATTTGAAGGAATCTCAACTCGCTTGTCTAGATCATCCCAACCTCCATACTTAGAACCTGTGCTGTTAAAATCAATATCCCCTACCATCCATGACTTGTATCCTCCCTTATCCACATTTTTCTGCTAACGAAGGAGCCGCGGGTACTTGGACAGAGGTCAATCTCCCAATTCATGGAACAGTATCTGCAGCTAAATAGGGCGGCTAAACGCCATGAAGAAGGATAAGAGTGGAGCAGATTCACCATAGATGAGTGATTAGCTAATCAGTTTTAAGCCTACGTTAAAATATACTGCAGCAACTAAATTACGGTTACGTTTAAACTGTGTAATCTTCCAAACAACATCGTTTCAGAGGACCAGAATGTATTTGGAAGCACTGATAAATATATATTGGTTACACAGACAAGTAAGAACAATAACAGACATGTCCCAAGAATAATGAGATCAGGCCAAGAAAGCTTTTAGTTTAGAAAATGAATCTCAAGTGTCAAGCTTGGCAGACTAAACTAGTCTCAAGTGGGGCTCATCTGGTGAAGAAAAGAACAAAACTTGCAATCCGCAAGAAATTTACTGCGGAATCTGGAAGAAAACTCTTATCATCAAACTCTATGTTCTCCATGGCTCTTTAGGTTGGTGTACTAAGAAGTACAGTTTCTGACGAATCTCCGGCATCAAGGAAGCTCCTTGACAATGGCTGCAACATGAGCAAATCAAACCATTCAAGAGATATGAGTAAGAAAGAAGATAGTTTCTCTTGAACTTGTATCACAATTTCTAAAAGGGTTTTCTATATACTGGTGAATTATTCGAGTTCATACAAGTATTAACCATTTCTAATCAAGTCAATGTAACTCTGTGATCTATGGTTCAAGGTTTTTGTGTTTGTTCGATAACGGTAAGGATTGATGGTTGTAATACTTGCCTCGTTGTGACTGGTTCCAGAGAGAAAGAAAGGTTCCTTCTCCCGAATCCCGCCATTCTCATGAACAAGTCTTTCTAGATCCTGCAAACCAAGCCAAGAAACCAAAATGTTAAGTTTTTTTTATGGAGAGGTTGTCAGAAACATCTTTCACTCTAATTCAGTTGCACAACGGTCCCAACATCGTGAATATTTTACCTTATGGGTCAATATCTCAAATTCGAGCAGCTCCTCAGTGATTTTCTCAAGGACACGGTGATTTTTCAGGAGCATTCCCTTTGCCTTTTCATACGCTAAGTCATAAATCTGTAGAGGAATAAGATGACATTAGCGAAGTTCTACATTTAGCCTTGGACAATGCTTTAACCAACTGAAAAGCCAAGCTCGAAGAAAACTGTTAAAGGCTAGAGACATCGCAACTAGAGAGTAAAACAAACCTTTTCAACTTTACTAGCCATTTCGTATTCGTGATGGTTTCCCATACTCAAAGCTGATACCTGCTCCATTGAATCGAATAAACCAAACAGAAAGAAGAGTATAAAGTCAATCAGGATGAACGGAAACTGAATGCAAGATCGAATCATCAAAGTCACAACATATCTAGTACTTTGGTTCAGGTGTTTCAGACAACTAATCTTGGAAAGGAATACTAATGTGGAATATAAGAAAGACGTTTACCGCATTTGTGGCATAGTAGACTGCAGGACTGTCATCAGGTCCCCAGCCATACTGAAGCACCATCCTTGTTGCAATCTGTGGTGCACGCCGCAAATTATAATCATATGAGCGACGACAGATTATGTATTTAGATAACAGGTTACTGCAAAAAGAATAGATAGAGTTTACCTCTTGCGCTTGTGTTATTTCTGAGGACGAAAGAAAATTTTCTTCTCCAGGAGGAAGAAGCATTTGGGATGCAATGTGAGATCCAAAGCAGAAAACGAGCTTCTTCTCTAGATAAGATCTTGATTCAGTATTCCCACTTGCAGAGCCACCACTTGTGACCTTGGTGATCTTTGTGCACCCAATTCCTTCCCAGGAACTAGGCTCAAGCCACAGATTGTCTACAACATCGAAGTTTGGGATCAGAAGTGCGATCAGAGCACGGCCAGAAGCCCAGACAGCATGTGGGAACTTTGTCTCCCTCGTCCAATCAACAGGTGGATTCAGAAGTTCTATTCCATTGCTTATCTGTCCATATGGTTCCATCAGATCAACCACATTCTCCAAATCTTCTTTGGTTAAGTTGAGACCAAGATGATTAACAAGCATTTTGCCCATTTTATTGGCAACTTTAGTTTTCCGCAACCATGAGGGCACTATACGGCTAAACGTCTGTCAGAAAGGAAAAAAAAGGAACCAATTGATGAAACCAAGCTCAGAAGTGATCAACAATGGTTTCACAAAAGGCTAAGATGATGAAAGATTGTTTACCGCAAACAAGCTAACGTAACTCAGAAGTTCATCTGTGTCCAAAAATTTGCTCCTGAAGGCACTACTTTCGAGAGCCATTGGAACAAGTTTCAGTTCTATCGGTCGTAATAGAGATGTCTTCTCCGAAACCTGAAACCATGAACTGTTAACTAACCAAGATAGTCGAACCAGTGAATACAGAACTAGGAAGAGATATATGAAATGACATATATAAACAACTTTGCACAGCTTAAGATCACCTTACGCCAATCCACCAGATCAATGAGTTCTCTGTCCATGGTTTCTTCTGCAGCATTGTGCAAAATCTTCTCCCTTTCCATTTCAGTTGGACTTTGAAGATGAAATATTCTATCCATACGACCTGGCCTTCTTAACGCTTCATCAATCTGCTTATGATTTCGTGTAGTAGCCATCAAAACTACGCCATCCTGCTTCTCGAATCTGCATAATTATAAATTGGATTGACATCAGAAAAGTCAACTGGAGAAAGGAGAAGCTACATGGGTTTCTAACGCACCAATTCTTTATTGTGTAAAAGGCGAATCAACAAATATGGTTTTAATTTTCAATCAACAAAGAAACTGGCTCTTACCCATCAAGTTCAACAAGAAGCTGATTAATGAAAGATTCATGATCTTGCTGTTTTGTATGTATGAGCTTCCCACGTACACCAGCAAAGAGATCAAAATCCTCCACAAATATGATAACAGGTGCCTAGTAATAACAACACAAACATCAAAACATAAGACGGCATGAAAATAATGAATCAACAAACAACACGGGACAAAACAGCTAACCAACTCTCTTGCAGTTTGAAATAGTTCCCTGACGTTCGCTGCACTTTGGCCAACCCATAGTCCAGCCTCCAACTCTTGAGCTTCAACATTAACAACAGGCACTCTTGCTTCGGCTGCTATAGCCAGCGCCAGTGACGTTTTTCCCGTTCCTCTCTCACCAACAATAAGAACTCCCTGCAATGTACAAAGGCACTTCCTATGAATTAATGCTGCTTGAAAATTGGACTCTGTCTTACACAACCATAAAGCAACATACCCGTGGCGCACGGGCACCCATCTCCTGAAATGCCTTCGGATTCTGTAAAAACGCCACAACCTCGTTGATTTCTTCTCTCATAGACTCAATGCTAGCAAAGTTTTTCAGTGGGATTGGTGGATTCTTCACTCTCTTCATTCTATCGAATGCAGTTTTTATAGGGTCTACTCCAGCCTTTCTCTTTTGCTTGATTCTCCTTTTTCTAAAAGTAAAATATGATTTCTGCAAAAGAGAGATTTTGGTAGTTAACTGTTAGTGTAAGGAACCTGAATGACTAACAAGCAGTGTAATACTAGCTACAATGTTACTGCTCACTAAAAATTGAGAGCATCGGGAAGAGATGTATAAGGAAAATAGAAAGTTACATACCACTCTCCAAAATTTCCGCACGTTTGGATCTCGACGGAAGGGACCATAGCCAAGAACTCTTGGAATCTTTCTTTTCAGAAAGCGGAAAACATGATACACAACATACCCGTACACAAAACTTCGAATTAGAAACCAGACGAACCACTTAAAATCTTCTGTATTGCGGGACCTGAAGTTCATTTCTGCCTCAGACTGCCATTGTAAGTACCATGTTGTGCCAACAGACTGCTCTATTTCTTCCGGCCAAGCCATTCCCAGACGCAGCCTTAGCTGTGTACAAAAAAAAGTCGATTTTTTTTTTAAGAGGAACAACTAGACTCATGGAAACAGGGAACTAAAATATTTGAGAGAGAAGAGTAAAGTAATACCTGGTAAGGAATGATAAATTCGAGAACTGGAAAAACGACCGCCATCATAAGGTCATCGTTTATGTTTCTTATTCTCTCTAATAGAATGTCCTTTGCCTGTGATACAATCGGAGTCTTCCTCAGTGCGGTAAAGGCTCGAGAAACCACCCTTGTAAACAACAGAAACTGTTGATGGAGACTTAGCTCTGACATGGGTATCCACATCAGATGAACAGTAGTTGGGATTCCACAAGCAAGCATTTTGAGGTACAGAGCATCAAACCCTCCAAATTTCTCAAATTGCATCTCATATTCCTACAACCATAGAAAAGAGTTAGAAACCAAAAATAAGGAATTTATCAAATAGACTAGAGACTTTAATTTGTCTACCTTTAGGTCAACGTAGTACTCTTTGTCATCTCCTTTCAGTGCAACATACATTACGGCAAAATCATGCCTAATCCTGGCACTGTCAATCAGCTTCCTTGAAACTGCATATGGAACAGCCATATGGTCCATCTCCCACCTATCTTTGTCTTCATTATACCAAGTCTTTGAAACAACTCTATCTCGATCCAGGAGAACTTGTTCCTTCAGAGAGAAAACAAAAGATATCAGTAACTTATTGGTGAGTGATCAATAAATGTACAAATATTTTCTGCGAAACACACAGATGTACATAAACTTTACAACAAGGTACTACTAAAACTGTCTCATCTTAAGCGTTACAGCTATCATCTCAGTTCCATGAAGAACAAACAGTATAAAAAAATTCAATCAATGGTGTAAACCAACAAAAAGAGTGCTTCTTGCTTGGCCAACTAAACTGATTTACCTGATAACTTGATAATAAGATAACACACGAACTTGCGTATTGAATTAAAAAGCCTAAAGAATCTACCATAACCAAGGCAATTCTTGAGGTTACCATCACCAAAAGATACAAATCTATTGGTTAGCCATGTTAACCCACAATACTAGGATCTTGATTTATCTACCATGAAACGTATAAAGCATTGTACATATTTGTTGTCTAGTGAATTTTTCATACAATTAGCCGAAATTTACCTGTCTCTGCGCAATATACTGTTTACCAAAATCAACATCTTCTAAAAGTCTCTGTTTCAAATCTGCCTTTGCTTCATCCTGCCACTTTTTCCAACCATGGCGTAGATGGAGCTGGATAGCTTTAGGAACAACCACCTCCTTCTCTCCAAACATCCACTTCACCTCAGCTTCAGGAAAGCCCTTGACAACTTCACCTTCTGGAGTTTTTACAACAAAAAGCTTTTCTTCACCAAACTTTTTCATACGTCTTCTGATATGATCCTGAAGATTTTTCTGCAGCTTTTTCGATTCCTCAAGGCGTTTTTTGATGCGTAGAGAAAAATCCACTGAATCACTATCGAACAAGGGATCAACCTCCTCAAGTTCCAAAACATCAGGCAGTATCACTTGCTCCAAATGCTTTCTTTGAGCGTTCAGTAATTCCTGCTTAATCTCATCTCTTGGGAGTTTCGTAACGGAGCTCTCAGGAATACTGCAAACAGAAAACCAATTGATAGTGTAAGTGCAACCTGAAACATTTTTGTCAGAGGGAAAAACAAATGCATATATACATGACAAAGACATATCGAAAAGCCAACAAAAGATGTACCTAAACTAGGCGTACGAGCATAAACAAGATAAATTGGTAATCTAGAAGTGTATTTAACCATCACCATCAAAAGTTAGGATATATATCATCAAAGCGTGATCAAATTTCAGTTAAAGGTAAGGAAGAATCATATAATCTCCACACAAAATCATACCTCTCAGAATTTTTTTGCTTCATTTCTCTGTTAAAGCTCTTAACCAACTCCACACACTCTCTTTCAATGAACATAAGCTCCCTAACCCCAAAACTCAAAGTCGTCGTCTCTCTCTTCAAAACCGTATCATCAATCTCATCTACTCTCTCCCATATCTTGTTGTACTCTCTCTCCATCACATCCACACTATCTTCCAATCTCTCCGCTTTCTCCTTATTCCCTTTCCCCAACATCCTTTCACTCTCTTTCTTCAACCTCAGAACCTCTTCCACAATCCCATCTGCTCGTTCCATCAACATTTCTCTCTCTTTCCTAAACCGACCCAAATCACTATACAACCCACTCATTATCTCTTTCTCAAGCTTCTCCTTCTCCTCCTTCACCGCATCCAAAGCCGCTCCCACCTCTGCAGCATCTCCGTCCTCCTTTCTCACCTTCTCAACGCTCTTGAGAAGAACCGAAACCATCTCCAACAGTCTCTGAGTGTAACCAGAGAACTCATGATCAATTGACTTCAAAACAACCTCTTTCTCAATCAAAGTCTCTTTCTTTCTCTTCCGTATCACATCGCTAATAAAGGGCAGAGCTAAAGCCGGAGCTTGAAACGAGTGAACCGGTGAAAACCCGATTGCAATACAGAACAAAGCGTAAACTAACGGCTTGGATACAAACTGTATCACGCTCTCTTTCGTCTTTGCGCTATACACAAGCTCACGTGATCTCACGTGAGCTTCAGACTGGTTCGAGCTCGGGAAACCTAAACAGCCTCTAACGGCCACGATTCTCCTAGATTTGTTGGATTCTCTAGACCCGAATACCCGGTTTTTGACCCGATACCTGAGATTCAACGATACTAGACCTGGGCTGAGGGAAAGCGGAGACAACCGTGTGAAAACGGGGGAAGAAGAAGCGGAAATGAAATCCATCGAAGTGAGATTTCAACTATAGAATGAAGACATTGATTGATGAATCCTCCTGCTCGTCGCCGGATTTGATTTGAACTGCTTGCTACTGACGACGAGAGTGAAGGCAGTGAAGAGGTTTATCAGAAGAAGTAGATAGAGAGAAGACCGGTTCTGGTTTAATGTAACACAGTACTTAACCGGATTATCAAAACCGACTACCGTACCAACTTAATTAGAACTATAAACCAGCGGTAAAAACGGTTAAGGTCTTCTGGTTTCTGGTATAAGATACTAAACCGATCATCTTCTTCTTTCTACGTTGATTTACTCACACAGTCGCACTCTTTTATTCCGGAAAATACAAAAATCAAACTCAGACTTTTCTACTTCCTCGATTCACTCCATGTTTCGTTGATTTACACAACATTTGGACTTTTTTGTTCATTGTTTATTTCGGGAAGATGCAGCTAAACCGACGTAGTTTTGTGATTTCACTCGAAACGGGGAATGCACACAAGCTGCTCGACAGAAGTCCTCAATGGATAATATATCGAGAAAAAAGTAGTTCCAAAAGACGCCACGTGGATCGTCTCTATTGTCACGTGGGTCTCACGTGATGATAAGGAAAGAAAAGGTTCAACCTTTTGCTGTTATATTGTTTTTTTTCCCTCGCAAAGAAAGTTACCTTCTACCTGAAGCAACAAAAAAAAAACCCTAAGAATCGCAAGAAGCCCTGAGAGAGAGAGAGAGAGAGAGAATCGTTTCCGCTACTCTCTTCTTCTTCCACCATGGATCCTTCCTTCTTCGAAACCGCTGAGGAGGATGCTCGGCTCGAGAAGATCGCACAAGACCACTTCGCTCAAGGAAACCACATCAAGGCCTTGGAGGTAATCGAAGATGCGTTTTCAAAGCGTGGGAAAGAAGACGTCCCAGGAATGTTCCATCTCCTTCAAGGCTCCATCTTGTATCATCTAGCGAAGAGAGCAAAGAAGAGTGACGTGACGTTCGCGTTTTTGCTGGGTTGTGTGGAACCTTTTACTGATGATTTTGGGCTGCACGCCTTCTCTGCATGTGCATTGTTCGAGATGGCCAAACAGCTTGATTCGGAGTTGTATTACAAGAAGGCTGAGAAAGACGCAGAACTAAGATTATCTCTTTTGGAATCTTGTGGTGAATTGGACTCGGCCGATCTAGAAACACAACGTACACTTACCAATATAAGCAACGAGGCAGAGTTAAAGATCCTCCAGGGTTGTACTGGAAAAATCTCTGTGCCAGCACTTGAGGAGTCGAAAGAAGCTCGAGGCATGATCAGGAGTGACGCTGAAGGTAAAAGATTGAGGTCGCATTGGGCGAGTATGAGTGTTGAGGCTAAAAAAAACTTTATGAAAGTAAGCGTTTCGAAGCTTAGAGGTTATGTTGAGAGATTATATGGCGAAGAGGGGAAAAAGGCTTTGGAGGAAGTTCTGGATTCTACAAGGACAAACAAGAAATGGAGATTCTGGATGTGTCGAACTTGCTCACAGAAATTCTTTTATGTGAAGAAGTTCAGGAATCATCTTGAGCAAGAACATGGTGCAAAATTTAAACGTGCTACGGCAAAGAATATGCCTCAGATGGTAAATGAAGCGTGGGCTGATATGATGTTGGTTGGAGGTTGGGAACCAGTGGATGCAGTAGCTGCTGCTGAAATGATCAAGACTCGGCTCGAGTCTGTGAAGGAGTTTGTATATGAGAAAGGATGGTCTAAGGACTGGCCTTTAGCTGAAGATGAAGAGCGAACTAATTTACTCAAGCAAATCCAATATCTTCTTGTGTTACTTTGGGAGAGTAAGGTTCTTAGTTTTACCACTCTAGAATGGATGATGGAGCTTCCGATTCTTGCACGATTTGAAGTTACCGAGTCTCTTATAACCGAGTGTGGCCTAGTGGGAACACCTCAGCGTATCTGCTTTTGGGACTGCCATGAACTCAAACGAATTCGAGACCTTCTCAAACTCATCAAGTTTGAAAGGGATGATGGTACAGATCTGGTTTGCAGAGCAGTGGAGAGATTATGTGGTCGTACTGGAGTTAAAGAAAAGATCGAGTTTGACGAACGGTTTTCTTTTATGCTTCTGGATAAAAGACTGCTGAGAGGCAAGATTGATCCATTCGATGATGAAGGGGCAATAGATGTTTGTAAGCATGACTACTACGCCAAGACACAACCTCAGGGCGACGATATCATAACCTGGTTACTTGACTATCTTTTGATAGATGGGAGCTTTGAATTTCCCAGGTCTGCCAGGGCACACAATCTTGATATATGGGTGGCTATTCTGAGAGCCATTCACTACACCTGTAGGGATTGGGGAACCAAATATGGAAGGAAGTTCGAGAACTTGTGTTATGATAAAGTTCTTACTGACGCCAAAAACTTGTGTACGAGCGAAGATGAAAGGAGAAGGATTGCTCCGGAAGGTGAAGCGAACGTCGCATATGCATCTCTTCTAGGTGACAGGTGTGAAGAGTTAAAAACAGACAATGGAGATCCTCCCAACGGAAGACATTTCGTGTTTGCAGTACGGGATGTTCTCGAGAGAGCACCAGATCCCACATTTGATTTCGACGATCTAGAAGCTTCCCTAGATCTTATACATGGGCTTAAAGATCTCAGTGATGGTACGGTGTTAGAGTCCATAGACCATCTGAAATCTGTGGTCACCGACAAGGTTTGTCCCTGATCTGAGTTTTAATTAACGATAGAATAACATAAGTAAATTGTTATCGTAACGCTATCTATTGACTTGCAGGTACTACTAGCCGATTCAAAGATTTTACTAGTTGAAAAGTCAAGGATTAGTTTGCTAAACGAGCTCACCAGGCTTTCTGCTTTTGACTACCGGTCGTATATCCGTAACCTGCTCAAACGGTTCATGCGGGTTGGTGGTTTGAAACTTTGGTTTTATAGAAAGAGTTTTCATCTTCGCTCTGACTTTTTCTTTGTATGTACCTTATATTGTGGTTTATGCCTCTTCTTCCAGGACGAGTTAAATGAAATTGTTAAAATGGACGCCTTAGCCAAGGTAGCTGCAGCAGAAGCAGATCTTTTATCCAGTGAAAAACAAGAGAAGGAGAAGAAATCAGGGTCAAAGAACAAGAAACGTGGAGTCATCAAGGTTGTGGAAGATCTATATTATGTTATTTGCGTCTGACTTTTTCGGTTACTCAGTTGTAAGAATGAAAGTGGTCTTTATGGCGTAACAGAAAACTTCAACCAGCACGTCTACTGATATCGAGCAGAATGTCAAACCGTAAGTGCCTCTTCTCTAGATGAAAAATTAGGTTTCGCAAGTTGATAAATTGTTTGAAGGTTTTCGCTGAGTACAACGTGTTTCTTACCAATGTTTAGTGAATCTTCTCCACCACTAAACCCCGTGGAAGAAGACTGTGTGGAACCAGAAGATACCCTGAATATTGCAGCCAACACTGACAATCAAAAGGAAACTGCTAAAGGTGACCCTGGTTGTAGTCAAAGCTTCTCAATTGACGAATCTTCTAAACTACATTGTTTTGAGATGTATAATTTTTTTTTTGTTTCTTGAATTTGTCATCTTCTAGATTTGCAAAATATGCCTGGAGAAGATTTACTGTCGAAACATATGGAGTCACCACATGTTGCAGCTGCAACCAGATGCAATTTAGCTCTTGACATGACACTGAAGGTAAAGCAGGCACCAACAATTTAGCTCTAAACATGACATTCTAAATTTTGTTTCTTCTCTTCACTTCCTTATTCTTCTTTCTGCTTCTGCAGGCCCTTTGTAAAATCAAGGTTCTTAAAGAGTATTTGGTGCTCAATCGGGATGAATTTGCTGACAACCAGGAAGGACAAGTTCCTTATGCATTACGAGATTTCTTCACCGCTTTTGCCTCGAAAACGATAAAAGAGGGAATGTACAGTGGTGAACTGGTGATGATGATGCAACAGGCTGTTGGTGGCTGGAAGAATGTGGTCAGATTCTGTGAGAAAATGAAGGTTCGGCCAGAGATTCTCTTCTACGAAGCTGTGGCAAAGTTAAATCAATAGGGGAATGTGAAGGAAGTTTTATTCAATACGTTTTCAACTCATTACCTTTTAAATTTTCAAATCAAACGTGTTACACCGCCAAAAGGAAAAGAAAATTATACACAACACTTTTTTTTTTTGTGTTCTCAAGTCGCAGAATGACTAAACGTTTCGTCTACAGCACTAAGATTCACTACTTTATTGTTATTATACTTCTTCTTCGTGCTGTCTCCTTCTCCTCCGCCGCTCCCACCGCCGCAAGTAATCGAAATCTCACATCCAAACACGTTTCCAAAACACGAGAACAACCCTTTTTTACCTTCGCCGTTTCTCCTCCGTTGCTTCTCCTTCCTCCGCCTCCTCCTCCTCCTCTGCCTCCTCCCTCCTCCTCCTTTCCCGCTAGAATCATCGCTCGATCCAGCCGCTTCAACCGCCCTACCCGCGCTTTTCTCCGCTCTCCACCTCTCAACTCTATGCTCAATCCCTTCCGTCTTCCCTTCGAGTATCGAACTCGCGTCCTCCTTCCCCGCAACCGCTTTAACCGTTGTTTTCTGTCTGTTGTAAAGCCCCTGAGCAATCGCGGCCGCAACCACAGACGCGGACGGTCCTATATCAGAGCTACAAAGCGAACCATTCACCATACTATCAACACCACCACCTCCACCACTACCACCTCCTCCAGTAACAACCCCTGTCTTCACTCCGTAGTCATTAGTCGACGTAGATAAATCCGTCTGATCGCTATTCGTACGACGATGCATCATCTTCGCATCACCTCTCTTACTATCTCTCCGGCTTCCATCGAAAACCTCGACCGACAACGGCATGCTCCTCTGACCGCCGTCGAGAAGCGCAACGCCTAGACGCAAAAAGCCTTGAAGCCTCCCGGACGGACGGCGTATCTGAAGCGTCACGAGCCTCATGTTGTTGTTCCCGCCGCCGCCGCCGTCGCCGTCCCCGAAGCCGGACCAAGGAGCGAAGAGGTCGCTGAGAAGAACGTTCACGGTCCCGACGAGCGCGTCTTTGGCCCAAGCCGCCGCGTAGATCTCGATGACTATCGACGACGCGTCGACGTCGAGGATCTTGTCGTCGACGCGGAAGACGAACTTCTTGTTCCAGATAGGGTTGGATCGGTTTGCTTGGTCGACACGCGTCGTGAGTTTGCGCATGGGGTCGGTGTTGATCCACGCGACTGAGTATGTTTTCATGTTTTTTGAGATAGGGGCTAGGTCTTGTGCTGAGATTAAGTTGATTTCGAGGACGGGACATGCGAATTTGAGCCGAACCATGTTTATTTTATTTTATTATTGTGTTCTAAAAAAAACCTAAATGGATTCGTTTAATCTTTCGCGAGAAGCGTGGGAGTCAAGAAAGTTTAAAAAAAGGGGTTAACCTTCTTGTGTGTTTCACTCGTCTCTCTCGTGAAATGATTATACGATCAGTTGAGAAGAGATTGAGGATGAGGATAAAAAGGAAGGAGAGAAGGAGCGTGAGATTAGGGAGAAGCTGGTGGTTTTTAGACATGATAAGAACTCGACCGTTGTTTTTGTTTTTTTAACGTACTGTTTTCAACGGAACATTGGTTATAAAAAGTAGGCTGGAGACTCTTTGACTCTTTGAGATTGCTGACTTTTTGTTGTAATGAAAAAACAGATCATCTTTCTGACAAAAGAGAAGAAGTTTCCGTCGTAGAAACGAATTAACGGAGTTTTACGAAAGAATAGAGGAGTTTCTGTTATCTTCTAGCTCTTTATATTTTCTTTTGTAATTTTAGTTTTTTTATAATGAAGATTCTAGTTTCTTTTGTATACATATCCTTGCTTGGCTCTTTTATTTAGCTTTGGGTTTCAGTTTCGGCTCGAAAAAATTGTAGTTTTAATACGTATCCTTGCTAATTTTTTACAAAAAATCTCGAGTCTTCTAGATTCACTCCTCGGATTTCTTTATTTTATGTTGTTTCATGTTTAGGAAAGTTCAAATGGTGTTGCTGACTTGTTGGTAACAAGATCAACCCGAAATGACCTGGGAAGCGGACTTATGTAAAAAATAAAATGATTAATTTGTCTAGTAGTGGCACATACAACTTGGCGCAATCATACCGATTTAAATGCTAGATTATAGTACAAATTGAAGCGGTTGAAATACTTAGGTTGAACATTTTTGAATGATATTTTCAGTCTACTTTTTCTAATTGACTCTGAGCTTAGGATTCTTAATTATGGTGATAAAAAAGTACATGATATCTAAACATCGGATCAGAAGGGTCAATTTGATAAATCACTGTATTAATATCTTTAATTATATACATGGCCTTTTGCGGCGAATAATATAAACACGTACATGCTATTAGTATTAGGCTACAGTTTATCACAGAATTTTAGTATCATTGGTTAAAACTTAAAACTTATAAAAATGTCCACTATTAAACGTTTTTAGGTAGACCACCCTGGTAGGTCAATTTAGTTGAGCGGAATGTTTTATAGTTACTGCTGTCTAAGACTTTCTCTGGACATATGTTACTTGCAAGTGCGGACTGTTTACTGCCCGATAAGAAGTAAACTAGATAAGGGTTAGGTTAGAAAATAAAAACATTTCCCTATCTACAAACAATATTGAAATTTACATTTGTGGCTGAATTCAAAAACTGGTAATAATTATTAATAATGTTATATCTAACGGCTATGATTATGAAACGTTGAGTGTTTTTAAAGTCTCACGTGTTTAACCTCACAAGTCACAACCAAATGATACAAATAAATAGACAAGTAGACATATAGGTCGATTTTTTAGTTAAATAGACAAGTAGACATATAGGTCGATTTTTTAATTCAAGTAGGAGATACGTAGATAATATCTAAACTACCACAACATCCATCTCCGTTCATCAATATATAGTCAATGAACTTATAATATTTCCCTCTGGATATGCCTCAAATATGGTTGTTCACTTGATCTCTCCTATCGCACGAACCGTAGCCCTAATCTTCATCTCTCTTCCCTCTCTCATTAACACATCCTTATTGGATTACGACACTCTAGTGTTCAGTAAATGTGATTCATCAGACACAAACATCCTCCAAAAAACAACAACCACACAGTATCCCAATTACTCAAACCATAATCTCTTTCTTCGTGCGCAAGCTCTTTATTCTTTCTTAAGCAAACTCGAATCAGAATCCTCTCGAGCGAAGTTCTTTAAGACTCTAGCTGGTAACGACCAACACGCCGTCTCAGGATGGTTCCAATGCAGAGAAGATTATCCGAGTGAGATATGCCATAGATGTGTTACTGAGCTTCGTAGTATTTCGTCTAGAATGTGTGGAAATGCTACGTCAGCTCGTGTTCATCTCAGGGGATGTCACATGGTGTACGAATTCGAATTTGTTGATACCCCTACTGCTCGTAAGTATTACATTGTATATTAATAACTTTGTTTGATGTAATATTAAATTGAATGGCTAATGATATTTTAAATGTGAATTTGCTACCAATACGTAAGTATAATGGCGATATATATACCAATTTTTTTAGTAATTTTTCCAACACGATTTATTTGTTGTTTTCATTTTTCGGAGAAGCCTATAATCATCATAACTACAAGTTAATGGAAACACCGGAACGCGGTCTCATCCACAAGATATGTGACGGAGCTACGGCGGAGACGTTAGCGGGATTCGAAGAGATGAGAACGGAGGCACTCACTGCTGCCGAAACAGGAGTTGTTGACGGGCACGGGTTCTACGAGGAAAGCTACAAGCTCCTGCACGTTGTGGCTCAGTGCGACGGCCACGTTGAAGCCTGTGATTGCGGTGAGTGCGTCAGTGCGGCCGCGGCAGCAGCGGCAGAAGAGTGTCCGTGGTCCATCGCCGGTCAAATATACTTGGAAGGTTGCTACGTTGGGTATACGTATAACCCGCATGAATATCCCGGTGATTCATACCACGGTACGTATGCATGTATATAACAATGCAAATACGTATCACTATTTTTTTTTATATAGAAAAATCAAACCAGATTGTATATAAATATTTGCTAAATATGGGATTTTCTTATTCATAATCTGATCAGTAAATTTATAATCAAACAAATAAATAGCATCCTAACTTTAGTCTAGCCAAACCGAGTAAATAAAGATTATGTAATAGTTGTTTTCGAGTCAAACCGAACGTGAACTTAGATAATCAAACAAATATAAGTTGGTAAGATGTCTTTTTTTGGCAGAGGAAGGGGGACAAGCAAGCACGGGGAAGTCGTTGGCGATAGTTGTAGGAGGAGTCGCGGCTTTGGTCTTTGTTGCTATTTTCTTCTTGTTCCTCAAGAGCTTGCGTAGAAAAGGAGATGGTACGTTTAATCTACTACTTTTTATTTTATTTGAGTTTATCTATTATAGAGATTTACTCACACAACTGAAAATTAGAAGTTTAAAAAAAAAAATTGACAAAAAAAAAAGAAAAGTTATAAATTATTACTAATAGGAATTAGCTAGTTACCTATATATAATAAGAGATAAATGAGTTGAGTAACTAAAATAATATGAAAAGAATATTCAAATTTGTATTGCAGATTGTTGAAGAGAAGGTCTACGTCGGAAAGACGTTGGAAAATTTTGTTTGCTCCTAGTATTTGTTAAATCAACTTAAGAACATTTGGTTCACAATGAAAGATATCAAACTCGGTTGGGAATATAACAATAGTTAGATGATATAATAGGGAGAATTGCCAAGTGTGACTCAAAACTTGGAGTCAAACCCAAAACAATACCCCAACTTGGGTCAAAGGCAAAAGTAACCTAAAAGGCTATTGAAATTACAACTATCCCCTTGTGACCAAACAAAAAAACGGAATTCTTTTTACGTTTCTACCCCTCGCAAGTCGTCTGTTTAGACGACTTGAAAATAAGTCGTCCAGACGACTTAACTGAAAGTCGTCTGGACAGTTAGTCTTAAACATAATTTAAAAATTTTGTAAAAAATATTTTGATAAGTGAAAAATGGGAATTATGTAATTAACATATGTCTTAGGAGGTATAAATTAAGATATAACAAATTTCAATTGTTTTCAGCATAGATGAGTGAAAGTAGTAGTGAGTCATGATATTCTTTAGTTTATGTTTCATCAACATATGTTGTAGTATTGTATGTGTTCTTAGGGTTAGATTTTGGAAAGCATTAAAACCGTTTTTGAAAATTTTTAAAATTACTTATGCGTGTTCATTTCTGTGTATAGTAAACACTATTTAAGTATAATTTGATTTTATAACGTGGTTAGTTAGTTAATCTAGTCATTTTAGTTTAGGGGTTCATTTTAGGGTCTAGGACGACTTAATATTTTGTCGTCTGAAAACAGACGACTAAATATTAAGTCGTCTGTTGTACATTATCAGCCAGAATAAGTCGTCTAAACCGGACCAAACCTTAAAGTTTACCAATGTAATTTTAAAGCTAACCGGATTATTTACCCAATATATAAGGTGATTTTTATTTTTTTGTTTCATTTTTCGCGAAATTCAGAAACCCTAACAGTTCTCCCTCTCAAAGGCGATTTCGAATTCCCACGATTTCCGAACAAACCATCGTTCTCAACATCGGCTATCTATCTCACTTCATTCTCACCGTTGTCGCCGCAGCTTCTTCTAACCCTAGCCGCGCCGATTCCTCTAAACCCTAGCGCCGCCGATTCCTCTAAACCCTAGCGCCGCCGATTCCTCTAAACCCTAGCGCCGCCGATTCCTCTAAACCCTAGCGCCGCCGATTCCTCTAAACCCTAGCGCCGCCGATTCCTCTAAACCCTAGCGCCGCCGATTCCTCTAAACCCTAGCGCCGCCGATTCCTCTAAACCCTAGCGCCGCCGATTCCTCTAAACCCTAGCGCCGCCGATTCCTCTAAACCCTAGCGCCGCCGATTCCTCTAAACCCTAGCGCCGCCGCTTCCACTATATCCGAACAAACCGTCGCCCTCGCCACCGTGGTCACCAACGTTCTAAACACTAGCGCCGCCGCTTCTTCTAAACCCTAGCGCCGCCGCTTCTTCTCTGTAAACCTTAGCGCCGTTTCTCTGTAAACCCTAACGCCGCTAAGTCATCAATCTCGAGGAAAAGATGAACATAAAACGTTGTCTCTATCAATTTACTCATTCTCACCGTTTCACGTTTATTTTTTCAGATCTATAACCGCAATGACGAGTACTCCAACTCCTTCTGCGACTGGAAGACTTGTAAGTAATTTAAGTCGTCTACTAAGTCGTCTGGACTTATATTGTTGTCTTTGATTATTTTGCAGACAAAAAGGATGGATATTCCAGAACTCCCCCGTAGGTTATACACATCAGGGGAAGAACCAGAAGCCCACAATAGCATTTCGTATCATACGGATAACAGCAAGTTGCATACTGCTCTTAGGAAAGCTCTTACTGATGACGAATTTGAAGAGCTCAAGGAGTCGAGTTTGGGAGTTTTCATCAAGTTCAAGGAGCAGGGATTTGGTTGGGCTTCAAGGCTGGTTCACTACATGCTCAGTTTCAAGCTGGACATTAAGAAGAAGTATGAGATGTGGTCTCTCGTTGGTCCAGAACCTTTGAGGTTTTCACTGTTAGAGTTTGAAAACCTCACTGGTCTAAACTGCGAGTACATCGAGGACCTTGAGACACCAAAATGTGACGTTACCCCAGAGATGGTTTCTTTCTGGGGGATGCTGGGAGTTCATCTGGAAGCTGGGCCAACTACTGATCAGATAATAGCAGCACTGAAGAGATGCGGGGATTGGTCCAGGGAAGATCGCAAGCGGCTCGCGTACCTCTCCATCTTCACTGGATTCATTGAAGGGAGAAAGTTTTCAACCGCTACACGATCTACTCTGGCAAGGCTAGTGATGGATTTAGAACGGTTTGAGAATTATCCATGGGGGAGAGTCGCGTTTAAGGTGCTGATGGACTCTTTGTGGAACAAAGAAATTGCTGGCTGTTACACCGTGGATGGGTTTATACAAGTTCTTCAGGTCTAGACGTACACAGCTATGCCGGAATTGGGTGCTAGTATTGGTGGTCCCAGAGCAGACAGTCCGTCTCCACCGATACTGGCTTACGAGGGCAGCAGAGGCCGCAGATCAATGAAAGCTGCTATCTTGAGTCAGGTATTTACTTCAATCCAAAAGACTGCGCAGACGACTTATTATAAGTCGTCTGGAAAGTCTTCCATCTGGACGACTTATTAGACGACTTATAATAAGGCGTCTGGAAAGTCTTCCCAGCTGGACGACTTATCGGACGACTTAATTAAGTCGTCTGGAAAGTCTTCCATCTGGACGACTTATTAGACGACTTATAATAAGGCGTCTGGAAAGTCTTCCCAGCTGGACGACTTATCGGACGACTTAATTAAGTCGTCTGGAAAGTCTTCCATCTGGACGACTTATTAGACGACTTATAATAAGGCGTCTGGAAAGTCTTCCCAGCTGGACGACTTATCGGACGACTTAATTAAGTCGTCTGGAAAGTCTTCCATCTGGACGACTTATTAGACGACTTATAATAAGGCGTCTGGAAAGTCTTCCCAGCTGGACGACTTATCGGACGACTTAATTAAGTCGTCTGGAAAGTCTTCCATCTGGACGACTTATTAGACGACTTATAATAAGGCGTCTGGAAAGTCTTCCCAGCTGGACGACTTATCGGACGACTTAATTAAGTCGTCTGGAAAGTCTTCCATCTGGACGACTTATTAGACGACTTATAATAAGGCGTCTGGAAAGTCTTCCCAGCTGGACGACTTATCGGACGACTTAATTAAGTCGTCTGGAAAGTCTTCCATCTGGACGACTTATTAGACGACTTATAATAAGGCGTCTGGAAAGTCTTCCCAGCTGGACGACTTATCGGACGACTTAATTAAGTCGTCTGGAAAGTCTTCCATCTGGACGACTTATTAGACGACTTATAATAAGGCGTCTGGAAAGTCTTCCCAGCTGGACGACTTATCGGACGACTTAATTAAGTCGTCTGGAAAGTCTTCCATCTGGACGACTTATTAGACGACTTATAATAAGGCGTCTGGAAAGTCTTCCCAGCTGGACGACTTATCGGACGACTTAATTAAGTCGTCTGGAAAGTCTTCCATCTGGACGACTTATTAGACGACTTATAATAAGGCGTCTGGAAAGTCTTCCCAGCTGGACGACTTATCGGACGACTTAATTAAGTCGTCTGGAAAGTCTTCCATCTGGACGACTTATTAGACGACTTATAATAAGGCGTCTGGAAAGTCTTCCCAGCTGGACGACTTATCGGACGACTTAATTAAGTCGTCTGGAAAGTCTTCCATCTGGACGACTTATTAGACGACTTATAATAAGGCGTCTGGAAAGTCTTCCCAGCTGGACGACTTATCGGACGACTTAATTAAGTCGTCTGGAAAGTCTTCCATCTGGACGACTTATTAGACGACTTATAATAAGGCGTCTGGAAAGTCTTCCCAGCTGGACGACTTATCGGACGACTTAATTAAGTCGTCTGGAAAGTCTTCCATCTGGACGACTTATTAGACGACTTATAATAAGGCGTCTGGAAAGTCTTCCCAGCTGGACGACTTATCGGACGACTTAATTAAGTCGTCTGGAAAGTCTTCCATCTGGACGACTTATTAGACGACTTATAATAAGGCGTCTGGAAAGTCTTCCCAGCTGGACGACTTATCGGACGACTTAATTAAGTCGTCTGGAAAGTCTTCCATCTGGACGACTTATTAGACGACTTATAATAAGGCGTCTGGAAAGTCTTCCCAGCTGGACGACTTATCGGACGACTTAATTAAGTCGTCTGGAAAGTCTTCCATCTGGACGACTTATTAGACGACTTATAATAAGGCGTCTGGAAAGTCTTCCCAGCTGGACGACTTATCGGACGACTTAATTAAGTCGTCTGGAAAGTCTTCCATCTGGACGACTTATTAGACGACTTATAATAAGGCGTCTGGAAAGTCTTCCCAGCTGGACGACTTATCGGACGACTTAATTAAGTCGTCTGGAAAGTCTTCCATCTGGACGACTTATTAGACGACTTATAATAAGGCGTCTGGAAAGTCTTCCCAGCTGGACGACTTATCGGACGACTTAATTAAGTCGTCTGGAAAGTCTTCCATCTGGACGACTTATTAGACGACTTATAATAAGGCGTCTGGAAAGTCTTCCCAGCTGGACGACTTATCGGACGACTTAATTAAGTCGTCTGGAAAGTCTTCCATCTGGACGACTTATTAGACGACTTATAATAAGGCGTCTGGAAAGTCTTCCCAGCTGGACGACTTATCGGACGACTTAATTAAGTCGTCTGGAAAGTCTTCCATCTGGACGACTTATTAGACGACTTATAATAAGGCGTCTGGAAAGTCTTCCCAGCTGGACGACTTATCGGACGACTTAATTAAGTCGTCTGGAAAGTCTTCCATCTGGACGACTTATTAGACGACTTATAATAAGGCGTCTGGAAAGTCTTCCCAGCTGGACGACTTATCGGACGACTTAATTAAGTCGTCTGGAAAGTCTTCCATCTGGACGACTTATTAGACGACTTATAATAAGGCGTCTGGAAAGTCTTCCCAGCTGGACGACTTATCGGACGACTTAATTAAGTCGTCTGGAAAGTCTTCCATCTGGACGACTTATTAGACGACTTATAATAAGGCGTCTGGAAAGTCTTCCCAGCTGGACGACTTATCGGACGACTTAATTAAGTCGTCTGGAAAGTCTTCCATCTGGACGACTTATTAGACGACTTATAATAAGGCGTCTGGAAAGTCTTCCCAGCTGGACGACTTATCGGACGACTTAATTAAGTCGTCTGGAAAGTCTTCCATCTGGACGACTTATTAGACGACTTATAATAAGGCGTCTGGAAAGTCTTCCCAGCTGGACGACTTATCGGACGACTTAATTAAGTCGTCTGGAAAGTCTTCCATCTGGACGACTTATTAGACGACTTATAATAAGGCGTCTGGAAAGTCTTCCCAGCTGGACGACTTATCGGACGACTTAATTAAGTCGTCTGGAAAGTCTTCCATCTGGACGACTTATTAGACGACTTATAATAAGGCGTCTGGAAAGTCTTCCCAGCTGGACGACTTATCGGACGACTTAATTAAGTCGTCTGGAAAGTCTTCAAAAAAAAAAGGAGTCAAAAGAAAAGGTTAGTTTTCTGTTTGACTCCAAGTTTTGGGTCACTTTTGCAAAAAGCCCATTAATTAATATGCATTTTCTCCTACATTTTTCACACAACTTATGATTATTTCACGTTTATTACTCACGAGTGGATGCCACAATTCTTTCCACGTTTTTTCAGAATTTACAATATTAATTCTCTAAGTGTTGAAAGATTTATTACATATAAGGTGACTTACCGCTTTTAGGGAAACCATTAAGCAAATACAAATATTTCACATTATTATATCGGGCTTTTTGCAAAAGTGACCCAAAACTTGGAGTCAAACAGAAA